>NC_085002.1:20898812-20936312 GCF_963854185.1 Sardina pilchardus | reverse complement strand
CATGGTGTTATTCACAAATGAAATTCATATGAATCTTTAATCCTTTTTGGTGTTGTTTTGAACTAGCCATCTTTGGCTGATTTACATGCCAGCTCTTATAATTGAAGAACGTTATGTAACCATGCGGGAGCATTTACTTAACACATTTACAAAACACATGAGTACGAACACCCAAAAAGCACCGGTAGTGGATTTCAAAGTGGTCATTCAGAGCTTTTGATAACAGCTTTCAGGGATGAATCATTAACATGTCAGCAGGGGCGAGTACTCACCATGCACTCACTCAATAGCTGGACAACGAGCGCACTTTATTACTCTACCAAAGTAAAGGTAACATGCTACAGCACTAAAGTTGCCTGCAGTTGAACTGTTCAACCATAACGTGTCTGTGTGCAGTTTAATGCTGAAAGTCACTATAGCTGGTAGCCACTGTGCTGGAAAAAGTACTGTTCATGTAGCCTATCTTACTTTTTTACTGTGTATGTTTTGCTAATTTGTTTGTTTATGTCTTGATGTCAGTGCTAGGTTATGGGTATGCTGGCTAGTCACGCCACTCCGTCTTCCCTTATCTTATTTTGGTTTGATTCACAAGTGTATTGAGATGTTTCATGGTGATACTGCATTATGAAGAATACATTGATTGCTTGCAGTTGCTTGATTGATGTCATCACATTTGTCTGTGTAATATTGTTTTTAAAGAGAGGCAAAGGAAACTTTGTACAGTATACAGTGTGTGTCCAAATGACTTGCTACTTTAGCAACAGCTTGGTTGAATTTCTTGTTGTGACAAACTTGCTTTTAGCCTCAGCATATATCAATTTAGTAATGTTAGCTTGTCCGATGCGTTAAAGAGTTAAGACTAAATATCAAAACGTTTTTAAAAGTCAGTTTGTTTTAAAATGTGCATATTACACAGCACTAGTGTGACGGCTACTGTATGAGTGGGATAATGGACTTCAAGGCATACAGGGGGCAGAAAATATGATGCACCTCTAGTGCATAATGCATGGCTGCATTACCATCACACACATGCAATATTTCCTCCTACAAGAGCACAGTGTTGTCCATTATCTCTAACTAATACAATTAGTAGAATGAAGGAAGTGACTCCACTAATGTTTACCTTCAAATATGGATGGGATGTTGCCATTGAATTCTTATGAGAATTCACTATCCAAGGCTAATGCTATAGGCCTTTTCTGCATTCATCTTACAAACACAAATAAACACTCACTCACCAACACACGGAGAGGCATGTATTAATATGCACAGACAAAGAGAGCTCATTCCAGAAGTCATCTTATGAAATTTTGCAAATAATAATGTGAAATTAAATGTTAAATATTTAAAACCTGATTTCAAAATGTATTGCTCAAGAATGAGACAGTCCTAATTCAAATAAAGCGTAACCGATTATTGTTCCCTGGTTAAAAAAAAAAATAAAAAAAAATAAAGCTTAGTCTAAATGGACATTTTATAGCTTTAAAACCCAGTCTTGATCTGAAAAGACAAATGCCTCATATCCCCTCAGGGATGGCTGATCGGGGAACGTCCAGAGAACACCTTAACAGAAATTTCCAGGAAGGGATGGCATTCGCTGACCCTTCAGACCTTTGGGAATGGCCATTGAGAGACCCTGGGAGGTGAAGCTCCACTTGAGAGGGAGGTCACCTTGTTTTCACGGCCTGTGCCCCCGACAGATCAAGACTTGGAAAAGGCACAGGAAGAACCAGACAAGAATGCCATCCCTGCCTCCTCTTCCTCCCCGAGAGTAGATATCAAAGCAAGAAAGGAAGAAAGACGGTGGTGCTTTTAAAAACCCTTCTGTCTTTTAGCAGGTACTTGTTGCCTGCCCTATATCATTTGTAGATGAACTCAGGTGTTTACCTGAGGCCAAGCCAGCCATGACTCACTCACAGCAGCCAAAGGCAGCTTCAAAACCGCAGCCCTGGCTATGAGTCAGGCTGCTTTGATTGTGTGACACCGTGAAACCCACCACAGCACTGCAGCATTACGGCAGCCGGAGCTTCTGACATGAACTGGCACGCTGCCCAGACTGCTTATGGAGACAGCTGCATGCTGAGGGTCATGACATTTTTGTAACGTTTTCTCCATATCTAGCCAGGCATTAATGTGTTCATATATACAGTACTGTGCCACACAAGTCTCAGGCACCTTACATGTTTTGTTTCAGCAATAATGATATTGTTTATTTCTCACTTTCTTAATTAGAATATGACCCGAGAACACAGGAGATATGTACACAGTAGTAGACCATTTAAATGCACATAAAATATAGTTCTGTCAGGTCCATAAGTCAAGAACAACACAGACAATAAATATCTTAGGCAATTTAAATTAATATACTACGAATTAAATTTGGCGGCATGGCTCTGTTCAGAGGAGTACCCAGACCTTTCATGAGCACCATGAAAGAGCAGAGAGTCTGGGGACAGCAGCAGTATTAGGGGGCGCTCGCCGCTCACACAGTTTAAGACTGAGCGAGCTAAACTATTCCCCCATATGAACAGAGCGGCAACTACTGTATGACATAAAGCCCATGTTATACACGACAGGGTGGAGCAGGGGAGGAGGTGGGTTGCATAAAGCGAGCAGCAAGCAGTTAGGAACAACTAAGCAGCTTTAAATAAGGCGCCCTGTTTGGATGTAGCCATTTAGAAGCGAGGGGAGTTGACCAGCTGATGTGCTGACGCCCACAGCGGTTAGCAGCGTCTTGACTACTTGCCTGCCAGAACTGACGCTGACACTCAATTTTTTGTTCAGATATCAGTCCAATTTCTGTCTTAAGCTACCATTAGATTTGTTGTTTTAGCAGTGTTGTAACGAACGACCAATCACCCAAGGGGGAAGCTCTTGTTGGAGCTGTTACTCCCCACCCACCCCCATGCCACTGATGGGCATGTCTGGCTTACCAGAAGCTGTTGAGATACAGCCACGATGGGAGTTGCAAGATCGGCTATTGACTTGACCGGCTCATCCTAAGACTGGCGCGACAGTGTCAACAGCATTTTGTGGAGGAGCCACCTGAAAAGTGCTGTACATTCTCCGGTGACCCTCTTCATTGTATTCCCAAGTGGTAATAATACAGTGTCAGCTTGCCTCATCAAGGTTCTTTGAATAGAAACCTTTGGCCACATATTTTCCACTTGATAGATGAGCGATGAAGTCTTCCAGCTGTAGCCTTTCAGTGAGATCTTCGATCTGTCAAAGTGACGTCATCTTCTTTCCAATGTGTCTGAGCCAGAACCAGTCCCAACCGGCTTCAGCTTCCTCCTTGCAAGAATGGTCATTATAACACTGCAAAAACATCTAATCAAATGGATGCAAAAGATTAAAACCTGAACAAGAAATGCATTTTTTTTTTATCCTCTGTTGTAATTCTAACTATAGATGTAGCATAGAGCAGTACAAAATATGACCGCTGCCCAGTCCTACACATTCTCTCCACAAAAATCTCTATACCCTACTTTTTGTGAATGTACATGTGTGCATAGTGTGGGTTTTTTGCATAAATGTGTACTTCTGTGTGTGTGTGTGTGTGTGTGTGTGTGTGTGTGTGTGTGTGTGTGTGTGTGTGTGTGTGTGTGTGTGTGTGTGGCGACGGATCAAAACAAAAATGAATGGTTCTGTGTTATCCTTGTGGGGCTACTTGCCCACTAAGTTTTATGCAGCCTGGTCCTTCAGTGTCCTGGGAATTGTTGACACAAAATTACTGGAGAAAACAAAACACTTTTGCACAGTACTGTATAGGGAAGGACAGCAAAAGAACATGGCAGGTTCGTCACTAAGCTTTCTCTCTCTATAACAAGGACTTTTGTTGAATTCTGAATTGTAAAATCATGTGACCGTGTGCCAGGAAGATGTGATTGTGAGCACTAGGCTGCGCATTTCCAAATTGTTCGTCTGGGAATTCCAAACACTCCCATTTGATGTTTCCCTAGATACATTTTATGAGAAATGTTTCTTCACATATCTGTGTAGCACCCACCAGTGATCCATGTTGATTTTTATATCGAGTTTTTATCAAGCCCCCGGGAACTCCGCCAGGAAATTGTTTTTTCTTTCTGTCCCTTTCTTTGTTTCTTTGTTTCCACCTCTTGAAACATCAGACTCCTTTCATCACATCACCACAAACCTCTACTAAATCTCTACTACTCTACTGCTGCATTGGAACAATGAAGTGCTCCGTCCTCATTGAAGGTGTGTTTGTGTGTGTATGTGTGGATAATTAGTGTTTACTTTGTTGTGTCTACCTTGTTGTCTTCATATTCTTGTTGACACACTCTCCCTTTACTCCGGTTGTGTGTTTTGCCGTGTTTGTGCGAGCCTAGATCACAGCTTCCCTTTATTTGACACTTCACATCTCGCTTCAGATGTCAAATATTCCGTTTTCCAGAGATACTCGTAAATATCAAATGTGGGATTTTGTTCTTTAATGAGATCTGTGAGTCTGTGCAATTCTATTCTACGTATGTGATAAAGTCTCGGGTATTTTCCACTGTTTGGCTATTCCAACGTATTTTGACGTAACTATGCACTCATGAACACAGTGCAATGCAATTACCTCATCGTATCTGAAAATGTGCTATTACACAAATAATTCTGCACATGCAAGCACGCTCCTTTCTCCCTGTTTAACACACATACACACACACACACACACACACATACAAAAACATCCTCATTCACTCCGTTGTACACACTCCCAATGTACCCCTGATGCTGTGCTCTCTTCACTGTTCCTCTATTCTCTCAGCATGGTGTGTGTTCTGTCTGTCCACCTAAGAGCTTGATCTCTCGGCTGCCTTTGATCGCCGCCACTCCCCCGCTCTGCGCGAGTATTTACTCCTGTGGCTCCGCGGTAAGGCCCGGCTGTGCACACAAGAGCGCTGTAGTTGACCTCGTCCCGCCTAGCGGACCACCTCGCGAAATCTCCGCCAGCTAACTGGAATGAAGTCAGCGCTCCCGTTAAGCCACTGCCGTCGCCAGTCTGTGAGATCACTCGTACTGAAAAAGAGTCGGGTTAACACTGTCAAGTCATGAGAACGATAGGCTGCTTACTGTTAGGTGATCAGGTGTTCGTATCAGCGATGGCAATCTGACTGTGTGACAAAGAAAGCAAATTGAATGAAAACAGGCGAAGGACGATCAGTGGAGAAACTTTAGTGCTGCCCTACTGTACATGCCATAAGCGGAATGGTTTGAAAGTACTGCATTGTGAAGATTTAATAACTCAACATCCTTAGGTGGACACTGGCCTTTTTTTCTGTGCATACAGTAAGATGGACTTTGCTTCAGACATTGTTTCAATTCTCAGGGCAAATACATTACAGCGCATTCAAATTCCTTCCACGCATTTCTGAGAATATATTTCAGCCACTACATTATAGAGTGCAGGCCTCTGTAAGACCTTGCCTGCATGCAGGTTAAGCCCTCTGAACCCTCGGCAGCGTAAGACGGTGTTCGACCCCGTGCATCACCGCTGCTGCGCCATAAGAAGTTAAACACTTGTCTTGCTCACATGACAAGGCCCTCTTTCCCCCGCACTGAGCTCGCAAAACTGCTGAGATGAGGTTGGAAGTTTCACACGATTTCCACATGTGAGTAATCCCCTCTCTCTCTCTCTCTCTCTCTCTCTCTCTCTCTCTCGGTCTCTCAGCCTCTCTCTTTACCCCTCTCTCTCTCTTCCTCTCTCTCTCTCTCTCTCTCTCTCTCTCTTCCTCTCTGGCTCTCTCTCTCTCTCTCTCCCAGGGCCCGATCCAGGGCAGGCCAGGGAGAGGGCTCTGTAATCCTGGCCGAGTGAGAAGCGAGCTCCTGTATGTGAAATCCTCCAATTCCTCTGGCGCGTGGCTCTCCCTTTATCATCCCCCGCAGGGACCCCAGTGGCTCTGAGGCCTGACGGCCTTATCAGCTAGCCACTAGAGAGAGATAGGGGCCAGTGAGAGAGAGAGAGGGAGAGAGAGAGAGAGAGGGAGAGAGAGGGAAAGAGAGTGAGAGGGGCCTGTGCCATTACGTCCATCAGTCGCCGCTGTGAAGAGAATGGGATTGTGAGACAGAGTCGTGACTCAGGTTAGAAGTTAGGGTTTCAGCTTTCGGATTGAAACGTCTCGAGTCACCTGGCCACGGTCGTCATCGGTGATGGTGTTTAACACCCCCGGGTTTCTTTTTTTTTATTATTTCCTGCAGATCTCTTGTCAGTGTCTGTCGTCTGGGTGACGGTGGAGTCGTGGAAACGACCACGGAGCCATGAGAGCAGGCGGCTCCGATGACAGACAGCTTGATTTAATATTCATATCTCAATCTCCGAGCGGGATCTTCATTGTCTGCCCCAGGACGCTCGTGGGTCTTGATCATCAGAGATATAAGGCACCAAAACGAGAACAGACTGCGGGACTTTTTCAATTATTCTGTGGAAGTGCCTGATTTTGAGCAACAAAAGGATGCCCCCACCCCCCTTCCCCCATTCCCCCATTCTCCTGCCTCCTCATCCCACCCCACCCCTCCACCGCACCCCATTCCACAAAGCCAACCACTTTTATGCCATCTTTGGCTGCCTCTGTCTGACTCCTTGACATGTTTGTTTGTGAAGACAATACGGCCCATTGTACGTTGCCACGGTAAAAAACAAGCACAGGCTCAGAAATGAAATGGCGCTGAGGTTTCCACCGCTCTCCGTGTTTACCTTCTTATCTGGCAGAGAGAATGGAGCCGCTTGAGCAGGGGATAGGTCCCTTTAATGAAGTATGCCAGAGCACTTTCCCTCCCATCAATCCCCACTGTAGGCCTTTAAAGAGGTGAAACAGTTCAATTAAGCTTCGCTCTGTCTCCTCCGACACATTTTCATTTTCTAATTTCCAGTTGCCAGATCAAAACAAGCTCCTGGTGCCAGGAGTCTCAATGGAGCATGTTTTAAATGAAAAAAGGGTTGGCATTAGAGATGCAGGAGACAGCATGTTTCCTCAAAGCTGCAGGATACTGATACAATGCCTTGCCTTGGTCCAAATTTGTGTGTGTCTGTGTGTGTGTGTGTGTGTGTCTGTGTGTGTGTGTGTGTGTGTGTGTGTGTGTGTGTGTGTGTGTGTGTGTGTGTGTGTGTGTGTGTGTGTGTGTGTGTGTGTGTGTGTGTGTGTGTGTATGTGTCTGTGTGTGTGTGTTTGTGTGTGTGTGCCGACCCGTGCGCTTAATCGACTATCTGAATAACAGCTGCGGCTGCGAGCGCTCCAGTGCGATCGAAACCGAGGAGCAGCGTAGCTCAGTTCCAGACTACAACCAAAAAGTTCCGTCTCCGACGGAAATGCAAAGTTTCACCAGGAAGCCATCCCAAAGACAGGCAGCAAAAGTGGGTCCGCCCAATAAGTCGTGGAGCACAAACATTATTTTTTCGGTTGCGTCTTGGACAGGGGGGGACTTGGCCTTTTTTTCTCCTCTTCTGACAGGGATGCGGCTTAGCCATTACATTACGTGGTACAATCATCGGTCCACAGAGACGCGTGGGTTTATGGAGAACAGATAACCCGTGAGACCTGTGTTTCAGGTCATGAGTCTCATCACTGATGGGGGACATTTCTCCTGATTGTCTATAACCTCCAGGAGAGGTGTGAAATTGAGGTCACAAATTTGTTTTGTAGAGATTGGAATTGCCCCGACCCGTTAAATATTTGTGAGATGATAAAAACTTGTCTCATTTGAGGGAATGTGACAGTATTTTGATGAATAAATACAACAGAGGGGAACTGTAATGGCCAAAAAAAAGTGTTGCTATCTAAACTGCGGAACTGACAGTTGTTCTCTAGTGGTACTTCAAAGGCACTGCTCAAAGTCACAAAGCCGCAGCTCCTTCTCGGTTTGGCCAAAGTCAGCAGCACCTGGTCAGCTATAGGTTTTATCCCCCTCAGAGTATCTGCTACTGCACAGTGACAATAGCTGGTGCCATGGCAGAAGCGCTAAATGATTTTACACCACAGGAATCTGTTTGCATAAACTCCTGTCTTCTGTGTCCTGTGTTGCCGTGCCAGCCGTCACATATAAAGGCTTCAAAGGGATATCCAGGGACAAACCCCTGAGCGAGCTCACAAATCCTGGTGTTACTGACTGTACAGCCAGCAGGAGTGGTTATGAAATGGAGCACAAGTGTCTTGGCCTGCACAAGGTGTGCATCAAAGGAAAACGCGAATGACAAAAACAAAACAAAACAAAACAATCCAGATAAAATGGTGGCCAGCAACCGAATGGTCATTGCTATTGAAATGGTAAAACCGAGTTGTCCACTGAAATCAACAGCCTCTGAATTGTTAATGCTGAGTAATGGTAAAAATGTTAACCTAAATTATTAATTGCACAAAAAGATTGCTTGTTTAGGTTATTTGTTTGAAAAAAATAGATTAGATTCCCCATGAAAACTTTGAAATGAACAAACTGAACAAAAATGCTGATAGTATTGAACAATTAGATGAGAATACAGTTGTTTAATATTTAAAGGCATAGGCCTACATCATTTTGATAAATGAAATGTTAAACATAACTTAGGCCATAGGATTACCCTTGCAGTAATCTGAGTCTATTTCAAATGAGTAGCCCTCCATATGATTCCAGGTCCTTCAGGAAGCCTTCATTCCCAAGAAGGTTGAAGACTGTCTAACGCCTATGGTGTTCCGAATGCGTCTGTCACATATGCGGTAATGAATTACATGTCTGGTTGTTCTATTAAGCCAAGGCTCTTTTTTGAGCCCGTGCTGCAGCATTGATTGGTGCTCTTAAATAATCGATACCGGAGCATCCTGCACTCTCTCCCTCTCTCATCTCTCTCTCTCTCTCAACAACGAGGCTCTTTTGTTCGGCATGCCATTTCCAAGACCAAGGGTGCATCTGCTGGCCTTGAGAGAAGCATGGTGGAGAGTTTGAAGGTTCTACTCTGTGTCATAATGCATCATACTAGGCTTCGAAATGTGTGCGTTGAGAGCGGAAGAAATGAATGGATGTGATTTATTTGCTTTTCATCATTTGCCTGCATCATCATGGGATGTTGTTGTCAAGGCTTTCCTGGGTCCTTCCTTCTTCCACGTTGAAGGTTAAGTTCCCTTCATTGCATCACCAAGGGAGCGGCAGTTGAATACGTGGATAGGTGTGAACGCATTATGTTTCAGATGGGTGGTTGGTTATGGGTCTTTGGTTGGTCTTCACGATTGCCAACATAAAATATTGTTAAGTTTATCTTAACTGCTTTCCAATGACATTTATTGGGGTGTCATCATTGATCACAAACACAAAATATGAAAAAGACACAACATTTCAAAAATGTTGAATGGATTAAAAAGAGCACTGGACTAAAAAATCTTTTCAACATTAATTTACTTAAGTGTCTTTTTTACTCAGACTCCATAAGCCAAAGCATTTTTGTTTTTCCAGTCAAGTTAGTATTCCAGACAATCCCTCACGGTAATGGTGAAAAAATATCGGCCTGCTCAGGCCTCTGTTCACTTCCTAAGCTATTGCCAGTAGGCTAGGGCTGCCATATTTTACTCTGACTGGTGGGAGTAGAAAAACGTGTCCAACAGTGAGTAATGGGAATAGGGAACAAACAGCAAACAGCCTCGCACGGAGTCATTTTTCAGCTGTGTTTAAAAGCCTTCATCTTGTCTTGGAAGAGATTCTGTCACGTAGGATTTAATCAGTGAAACAGAAGCAAGCGAAGAGACCAAAGACAAATGTTTCACTTTACCTTGATCTGAGGTAAAACAAGAGGCATCTTTGTCTAGCAGCAAGTTTTTGTTGTTTTCTTTTTCATGGGGATTAATTAGATCTACTGTCCAAAGGGAGAAAAAGAGAGTGGAGAAGGATTTTTTTTTTGGGGGGGTGGATATAAATTACAATAATTGTCAGCAGCCCATCCTCGTTTGTCTTATTTCAGAGGGGAGGCTCGTTCTGAAATGACTTATGTCCAACCTCACTCCGCATGCTGTTTATCTATCATCTGTGAGATGCATATTATGTGTAGAATGCTTTATGGGTTTTATATGAGTTTCCCTACAGATACTAGCTGTTAACATCAAAGCCCCATTAAGAGTTAATGCATTTACCAGGTGGTACTGGAAAACGGGAAGAAATTCAGCGGAATATATGGAGGTTTTTTTTAGGAAAGTATTTCTCAGTGTTTGTTTTTTATGTGCTAACGTAGCAGCCCAACGCAGCAGTCCCTCCGTGTTTTGAGTAGTTACTGTTTGCTTTGGAGTGGAGGTGACAAAAGCGCTACACAATCGCCACAGCCTTGCCAGGAACAAGTGCAAGCGCAGTGCCCCGGTGTGCGCTGCGAGTGGTTCAACAGCTAATTGTGGGACACAAAGGCATGTACCGTGGCCTCGTTCTCTTGTTTGCCCCGGCTGACAAATAACAAGGCTGGGCAAGTGGGGCAGAGAGAACAGCTCAAAGATTAGCGCGCACTTGAACTGAGCGTGGGTAGGACATCAGCCGAGGCAATAATGAGTAAATAGATAAATAAATATATAAAGCAGTGCTGAGGGCCGTAATTGTCCTGCTTATAATCGAGTGATGACACAGCTGAAGCTCTTGCTTGTATTCTTTATGTGTCACTCCTGTGGAGTTGATGATATCGTCCTGTTTACATTGTAGTGTATGCTGTGTGTCTTAAGCTGCTGGGACCTTGAATTTCCCCCTTGGGAATCAACAAAGTATCTACAGTATCTATCTATCTATCTATCTATCTGTCTATCTATGATATTTCCTTTTACTTTAAAGATGTAGGAAAGCCCAAAGTTTGTACGCTGAAAAAAAGAACACAAATATGTTTTTTTTAACAGGTGAGGTGCTGGGTTAAGGTGCCATAGATGCTAGTACAGTATCACCTCAGAGTTTCTGTTTGCGAGCTGCTATGATCTCCCAGCTTTCCCGCCTCGCCGTCTCGGCAAGAGCACTTCCTCCACCTCTGGCCGCCTCCATCTTCATTAGCAGGACCACCCTCCCGGCTGCTCCCCCCCGACCGCCTGTGCCTCCTCCTCCTCGGGCGGATACAGATAACCACGCTCCTTATTCATCCCGGGCCCCGAGAACAAAGCACTAAATTCAGCTCCGTCTAACCCCCCCAACCACCACCACCACCACCACCACCCCAGTCACCCGACCCCACCCGATCTCAATCTCTGTGTCAAAGAGCCAAAGCTCCGCTCTCTGATAAGCAGCCGGCGTGATCCTCTTCGCCAGCCTACTGTTTAAATGTCTTTTTATCTCTGGAACTCCCCGAAGAAAACCAGAGGGCCGGGATGGGGAGGAAAAAAAAGTTGTTTATCCCAAACGGAAAAAAAAACAAAGCCAACTGGCCTGTGTGTGGAGAATCCCCCTGCTCACTCTACAGTGAGTCTAGTGTTTCAGTGGAGAAATGGGGAACTAAAGAGACTGCTATCCCTTCACAATAGTGGGACAAACAATATTCTCAATTATGCTGCACTAATAATGCGGGACTCATGATTCCTGTGTGAATGAATGCAAGGCGCATCCTGAATTCCTGCTGTTCACCTTAACTTGATTATCAATTGCTGGATGTTAATTCACAATGCGTTCATTATAATCTATGCCACAAAATCAGTTGAATTTCGCAATATATTTCATATTCATTCATTCAACCAGCCTCTCAATAAGACCAGTACTTGTTGTAATATTATAAATGCATATGAAGCTCTTTTAACCCTTTCATGCGCAACGTCCACATGCGTGGACAGTAACTTTAACTCTGTTTTCTACTTACTTATCATGTTGATATACACCATTCCACTTCAGGGCAGTTTTAGTAGGTCCTTGGCAATATATTAACAATATGCATCATCTTATATTTGGAATATTGACTGCTTGATGACATCATCAATTCAACATGAGTGACAGTAATGGCCATATGCTGAATGCTCCAGGCATATCTGTAAAAAGCTAGTACTCAAGAAGGCAAAATCATGTAAAAAAAAATAGTATGCTGTACAGGAGAGTGTGTTGAACAACTCTATGTTTTCAGAAATTAAATCGGATGTAAAATAGAGTTTGTAGACCCTAAAAAGCAACTGTCCACGTATGTGGACGTTGCGCAACAGAGGAGTTAAATGGCCAAAAATTAGATTTTGTAACTAGGACTTTTTTTTTTTTTTTTTTTTTCAAATATGATTTTAATTGCTTTAAATTACAAAGAAACAAACATTTGGTAAACATATTTATAAATAATGACCTAATTACATGTGGTAATGCCAAGGTGGTATGGTAATATGGGGGTAGTAGAGGGTTGGGTGGGTAGTAGAGGGGTGGGTATGAGAGTACTAGAGGTGTGGGTGGATTAGTAGTAGAGGGGTGGGTAGTATGGATGTAGTAGAGGGGTGGTTGGGTAGTGGTGGTAGTAGAGGTGGGTAATATGGGGGTAGTAGAGGGGTGGGTGAGGGTCGGTGAGCAATAATGGGGGTAGTAGAGGGGTTGGGTGGGTAGTATGGAGGTAGTAGAGAGGTGGGTGGGTAGTATGGGGGTAGTAGAGGGCTGGGTGGGTAGTATGGAGGAAGTAGAGGGCCATAGTTTCCACATTTTCTGTCATTACATTTTATTCTTTTTTACCCCTTTGTTGCGCACTGTCCACATACGTGGACAATAACATAACTTCTATATAAAAGCATATTTTAAAAAAATTCCAACTGATTTTCAATATTGGGCTCATATGGAGTAATAAAATCAATACTAAAAAAATCTGGACACTTTTTTTCATAATGCGTGCATGAAAGGGTTAAATCTGATATTGACTTATGCCATCATACAGTATTTATACCCCTTCTGTCTCTTCCCACAAGCCCCAATGAACTAGAATAGTGTATAATATGCATGAAGTGTGACATGCACAGAAACATGTCTCTAATAATTGGTACCAAGTACACTACTAGAACATCCTGTTGTATCATTAGCTGTTATTATCATCAATTGCTGTTTTGCTATATACTATATGTTAACATTTCATATAGTGTTGTTATCTACCTCTCCAGTTCTGAGGAGTTGCATCACTTATTCAAGTCTCATCTTCAAGTGTAACTCACTCACTTTTCAAACACTGTCGCATTTAACAAACTCTGTCCCTCTCCAAATGTGTTTTAACTTGTGCAACAATGCGTTTTGTCTGGTACAGCTTGTGACGAATACTGCCTCTGTTTAAAAAATGCGATACACCAACCATCTGTACTCCGCTGTTGTCTTCAAACACCTGGCTTCTTTGACAAAAACATAAACACAGGAGAGCCTTCCCCATGGATGGGCTAACGGCATCAAAGAAAGGTTTGAATGTGACATCAAAGTTCCCTTCATCTGTTTCAAGTTCTTCACATCATCAGCCAAGGCCAAATGTCATCATTTTATTCTACAACTCAATCAGCTTTTCCCTTCTTTTTCACTGCAGGCAGGTAATAATGACTTTAATCTTAGATACAATGTACCTCTTAGAAAAACATCTTGAGTATCACTAATGGTTTGTTGTGTTTTTCTTCACCTTGAAATGTTTTGCTCTCATCTGTGAAACACTTTCAAGATCTTGATTCAAGATCATTTAAAAAAAAAAAAAAAATGGTTTCAAGTCAAAAGTCAGAACAAAAATAATGACTTACACTTTTATGTAAATGTACACTAATCTCTCTGCAAATAAAGGTTAATATTTACCATGCACTTAGAATTATGGCTAGTCATCGTTCTATTGCAGGTACTGTATGTCTAGTGCTGCATCTGAGCAGAGGCTAACATCCCAGGTTCAGAAAATAAAAGTCCTGCCAAGTATTCGATCCAACCAGTTAGTAAACCAGCTCATCCTAATTAGCTGCCAGGTAGATCAGATAATTAGTGATATCACCTGTGTTAAGCGCACAGGTAGAAAGAATATAACGCAGGACTTTTACTTTCTGGAACCAGAAATGTCTGCCTCTGCGATCTGAGGAAAATGTTTTGTTGCCACAACTAATGTGAGAGTGTATTGAGGTAATGATTGATTTCAATAGCTTCGCCTCAGTATTAAGTGGAAGGCCCCTAATGGTCATTCGGAGCATTGTGCCCTCACTTCCTTTAGCGAGGGTGAACAATGAGGTGTGGACAAAAGCAACTGTATTAAAACTCAAACTCGTAGCGCTCATCGAGAATATATCAGACCAATAAACTGTCAAGATGAAGGTTTTAAGAGGCAAGGCTTCCAAGTGGAGAAAAGTGTGGGGGCTGCATTTCTCCAAAGGTGTCTCTGTGCACTGACCACTGTTAAATCTGGAGTTTTCTCTCGTACATCATTTTGAGCACTCTGATTCTTTGGCACTCTCCTCGCTGTTTGGCAGTGGACAAGTTGACATTAAAGGTGGTCTGTGAACAGCAGTAACAGTTGTATACATATTTATCCAGGCCTACACAAAGAAGCCACACTTTTCTCTTCAGAGAATGTCTAGCATGAGAAAGATATTGATTAACAATAATCATCTCCCTGATGCACGTACAGGACTAATACATTATCTCAGAGTGACAAGGCTAGTGTTAGGTTTATAATAGAGCACAGGATCATCTGTTTTTATCCAAATGAAGTTCTTGGCTTCAAGCTAAACCCATGTATATTCATGTGTGTCAATATTTGTTGACAAATGAATGTTTATGTATACAGAACAGATTTGATTCAGAAATATACACTGCATATCAGGATTTGCATATCGGGATTGTTTTCTTGTTGAATCTTATGGACGTGTGCCTGTGAGTATATGTGCGTGTAACACACTGTGTGTGTGTGTGTGTGTGTGTGTGTGTGTGTGTGGCTTATTAACATATCTTGAAAGGAAACAAGTAACTCTTACATTGGGGTCTTTGTAACAGGTAACATAGACTTACTATCACAAGCTCCTTTGAAGGTCACCACACAAGCCCAGTCACCCTGAAGGAGTAACTGTGTTGTTTGGTCGCATAGCACCAATCCAGTTATGTCCCCCGCCCCCCAACCCCCCTTGTCCTCTAAGCAATTTAGCTCTGATTAAGCAATTCATCTCCAAGACCATTTCTGAGCCGTCCATCCCTAGCCTAGCCACTCCACATTTTAGACTAAGTCCTGTTGCTTTGAATAATTCTCCGGAGAGGAATTATCGGAAGAAGGAGGGGGGGGGGGGGGTTGAGGAGATGGTGTGGGCTACACAGGGAGAAAGGCCAGATTTTCAGGCTTATCTCTTCTCTCCTCCCCGTCCTGGTGGGATAGAGACAGGCAAAGCTTTGAAAACCCCTCCAGAAAACCCGGGACGATTAAACTTGAGTCCCAATCAATTTGTCCTCTCTGTAATACAGCGTGTGTGAAAATGCCAACTTCCTCTGGTATGTATGCCGCACCATCGCCACAGCCCTGCAGGTATGTACCTGAAGATTGCCACCGAGTTCAAAGATGTCTTGGGCGAATGACAATGAATTGATAAACAAGTGCGGTTTCCTCACCTCCCCTCCCCTGAGTTGCGGCAACAACAGCTCTTCTTTGAGCAGATTAATTTATTTAGATTTTCCGTTCTATATGAACCCCTCATGCCATCCCCAAATTAAAAGCATCTCTGTGATTGTCCTTGTCAAATAATAGATTTCAAGGGGTAAAAGTACCAAAGAGCGCAACACAGAATTATAGAACATTATATCTTCAGAGACAGAGAGAGTATAATGATATGTCTCTATTCATTCCCCTTAGCAACGTGATGTAGAAGCTGTAATTTTCCCTTGTTTTGTCCAACAGTTGAAACACAACAAAGACTTGAACTCAGCGACCCACTTACGACACTAAGTGAAGATACACAAGCCTGAGAGGTAACAGCTTGGAGGTGGAGTGTTACGTTATTGGTGGCGCTAGACCTTGCCCGGCGAGTGGCTGAGCAAAACGGATGGAGAGCCTAGTGGCTCCCATGGCAGGCGTTGAGAGATTGCCCTCTGGGACGGCTGCTTGATGCCACATGTGTTGGCTAAGTGGCACGCTGCTCGCATCAACCAGCTGCTAGCCTGCCAACTTCAATCGTTCTGACGGGCCGCGGGGATATGGGCGGGCGCTGAGCACTACAAGTTCTCTGGCAGAGAAGAATATTGGTGCCATCCTTTTTGCAGTTTACACATTGCTCAGCAAATAAGGCTCGGAAATAGTGCGCGTTCGGTGCCTCAAGCTTTAGATGAGGAAGCTTTCTTGGTTTTTCAGCACATCTCGCTCTCAATGCATACAAGTATAATTGTATAGGCCTGTGGTCTGTGAATAATTCAATTTTAACAGTTAAACGAGCACATTTTCTTGAAAATAAAATGGGTTGCAGAAAATATTGTTTGTGTTATCGAGCAATTTGCAGATCTCCGTCTCCTGTGACCTTATAGCATTGTTTCTGGTGTGTGAAGGTGTTTGGAGTTTGTCTTAAAGCCTTAAACTATTTCACTCAAATAAATGATAGTCAAGAATCACAGTTCACCTTTAACATATCACTGCATGCCATTGCTATTGTGCACTTGAATGAAAACTGATTTTGATCACAGAGGACATGAAGTAACTTATCATGGAAAAACATATTATCAGGAAAGGCGGGGAGTCTGCAGAGGCAGAGAAACCTTGAAAGTGCAGAATGCAAAACCAGTCTTCTCCTTCAGGGCAGAGACATCCTTTCACAGCAGGTTGCATCTGCTCCTCAGACCGCAACACCATCAGAACTCTGATGTGTGAAACAAAGAGTTTGGGTTAAGGGCACTCTCTAAAGAGCCTCACCCACCCACCCACTGCGCTATTGTCTCATAAAGTTGTACAGAACAGGGGGGCCCGGCCCTCACACAAGCAACCACACCGAGTCTGACATGAACCACATCGCAGTCTCGACTCAAGCCTTTACTTTCTAATTATGAAAGCAATATCTTAAAAGCCGCCAGTCTGAAAGTGGGGAAAAAATCAATAGAGTTCATTTTCATCTGGCAGAAGCATTCGTAGCCTTATTTTGTCACGTTTTGCCAGCCTCCACTTCCCTGAAATATGGGCATCGTTATGCATGTAAAAGTGTTGGTAATAGAACATATATGAGAAAGCTTGAGAAATATGAGTGTGAGTTGCAGCCAGAATTTTTCATGTGCTTATTAAGTGTGCCTGATGCACAGCAGCCCACACATTGAGATTCTTTGGTTTTCAGTACAGAGTGATTCGTTTACAGATCTCTTAAACTGCGATGCATATTTACGTAATCTGTCTTGGGCATACAGTATAGGAAAGGTACTTGTCTTTTGTTAACGGCAAAACATGTATTGAATACCCTCTGATGAATATACAGTGATGAAATTCATCCAACAACTGGTCAAGTGAACAAAATGGCTGTGCAGAAGGGGTACTGACCAAAACATACTGTTGGCCAGAGACAAATACAAATGACTGTGTCAATACAAAAGGCCTTGTGTTGTATTGCTGTAACATGGTGCCATCCATCGTTGACCGACTACCTATCGATCACAAAGGGAACTCGCAAACCACACATGAGCCAGTATGTTTCAACACTAAGCTTCCTCACAAACCCTCGTCTTCCAGTGGCTAATTACTAGATTGGATGAGGGTGTGTGTGTGTGTGTGTGTGTGTGTGTGTGTGGGTCATTTGTCATGCTTTATCGCAGAGTGCACGTTTTAATGAACTGCTACGTGTTTTTATAAAATCACTCAATTTTCTGTTTATGCAGCATGGTTTTGCTCCAATAAATAATACCAGTGTTCTCTCCAGTTCATTGTGATGTCAAGCTAATTCAACCTTAATGTATTTATCCAAAGCAAGATTATACAATACACACCAAATATAAGATCAGACACTGCTTCAAATAATTTAAATAAATTGTGCAATATAGTTCAACTATGTCTCTAAATCAGACAAATGGAAGCATTTGCAAAGATTGAACTGAGGAATTCACCTTCAGAAGTAGGACAGAAATATCTCAACAAGAACAGTTACACAATAGTCAATTTGTAATTTATCAAAAATGCTATTTAACTTTCTGTGTAAGTGGCAGATTAATTAGATGCATTAGATACACTTAAATAGCACAATAACAAAGAAAGAACTCTACTGGCTCCATTGATTCATATAGACACTTACATTTTGTGTTTTGAGCAGCAAAAGATCCTCACAATTAATCTTTTTGATAATGACAGTATGACAGATACTGGCAGAAATTTGACTAAGACTATGCAAATTCTTGCAACAAAACATCGTGCAGCACTGCTGTGGTTATTGGCATGCAGACCACAGAATATTTCCATAAACAACTGCATCGGGTCACACACAAACACCACGGACGTGCTCATTTCTTCCTGTTGGGCTCGATGGACGTGACATGCAGATCTATCACGCAGCCCCTCGGCGGAGGGTGGACTCGTCCAGATGGTGGTGGTGCTGGGAGGGGGGCGGCCGGGCCGACAGCTTAGGTTGGGCAACTTTCGCTGGCTGTCTGGAGCCTGCTGTGAGGTACACGGGGAAGGGGGGGAGCTGTCACGTCAGCGGAGAGAGGAGAGAACCACCTGTGCCCCGCACGGGTCGAGGCGATTTAGCCAGCAAGACACATATGGCCCCGGTCAGAGCAAACATCTGTGCAAGCGGCAGGTGCCCGTTTCTCAAGAATTAACCGTCAGTTAACAAATACAACTCACATCCGTATCCAAAGTGAGTATGCTGCTCTGTATGTAAATGTTTGTGTTCAGAAGGAAAACTCCTCTAACATCACTTGTTTTGTGATTTGAGGCCCTGTAAAGATCTCTTTTAAGGGCTGTGAAGTGTAGTAGATTATCATTACACTTGAAATAACCCACATACTCCAAAAGAGCTTTCCTTCTCGTAATGTTAATGGGTACGATTCTTTGGGGGATAACAAATCGACGTTAAGGAGCGCATGCAAACCCCATCATATGAAGGCCCCCTGTGATTCTCCGAATTTGGTTTCCAGTAAGACACCATTCAGACATCCACAGTAGTGTCCTTGAGGATGAAAGAGGGACTTAGCATTTTTTTTTTCAGCACAGTCAATGTAGGAACAAAGTGAGTGAGTCCTCTGTATCATTTTTGAAAAAAAAGGCAAGGTTTTATGATGAAATCTATGGCACAGCTCTCTCTATCCTCCATCCCCCTCTCCAACTCTTCCTCCTCCTTTCACCCTCCCCCCAAGCCCCCTCCTCTCTCTCTCTCTATCTCCCTCTCTCACTCCTTCCTCTCTCTCCTTTAGCTCCCTCCCCTTCACTCTTCCTTCCTCTTTCTCTCTCTCCCTCCTCTCTCTCTCTCTTGCTCTCTCCCTTCCTCTCTCTCCCTCCTCTCTCTCTCGCTCTCTCTCTCCCTTCCTCTCTCTTACCCTCTCTCCCTCTCTCTCTCTCATCCTTTCATTTGTTAGGATAAATGGGTAGATTAAGGCTGTGCTCTGCCAGTGTAAATCAGCAGAGGAGAAGATCAAACGTGGAAAGTTGATTTTGCCCTTCGGTCCACACCAGTTAAATGCATATCTGAAGTCAGAGTGTTACAGCTACTTTTCAGAAACCCCCAGAGAATGAAAAGTAGCTTTTGCCTAAACACAGAGCTCTCTGAACAAGTAAGTTTTCACTCTCCCAAGCCTCTGAATATACTCTGATACCACCAATTTATGGCTGCTTGCCAATTAGAGGACTTTGAAATCCAACTTCTCACAATGAGATATATTTTATCGTGCGTCGGGTTTAATTACATTTAAGTATATGCGTGGAGTCTCCAGCTAATGATATATCTAAAGCATGCATATTATAGACTCTGTCTCATAAAAATGTTATGCACATTCTTTTGTGGAGTCATAAAGCCAACATTTTGAACATTAAAGATTGAAAACTATAGTCAAGCTTTCCCACTGATTTATGAAGTTACCTTGACTTACAATTTTCAGCCAGCTGTCAGCTGTCACAATATACAGAGTCAGAGTAGACAAGTCACTTCAGTTCCTAATGGGCCCTATACTGTAAGTAGTGAGAAAGGTAAAACATGCCTCCAAACACAGACCATGCATTTGATATGGAATGACAGCAGACCACTTTACGGAGGAAATGCCATGATATTGTTGACAGCATGCATTCAGGAGATCTTTACATGGGGATTTTAGAATACATCTTGCTTTGTTACATTCTAAAAACATTATTACTTGCACTAAACTTACATTGTAATGCATTGTATGTATTTACAAATACATGACTAAACTCCATTACACTTTGAATCAGTTTACAGTAACTGGAATTTTTTATCATCTTTCTGTAGCTGTCTGTTCTATGGTTGTTTTATTTGAACAGTCCTGGCTCTGAAAGGGGCTCGGATTAAATACAATATTCCTGTCAATCAACATTAAGGAGAAAAGAGAGGAATGTCATTTGTTTAGCTGTTGAGGTCAAACAACCTTTATAATATTATATCATATTATACCGCTCTGTAATTATTGCTTATTTTTGTGGTCTTGTCAAAAACGTCTATGCTCTGTTTATACTGTAGCTAATTTCTCTTTCAATGATAATCTCATGCTAAAACTGATGACGTATACCTTAGTTAAGAAACAAACTCCCAAAAGAACACCATCCCAACATCATACAGTAGGAATTACACACACACACACACACACACACACACACACGTGTTCTCTTGTGTGCCGCTTCAATCAGGAGTAAAGATTTCCATTCTCCCTGAGTAAAGTCTTTAATGACTCGATCCATTCTGCACGTGGGAGTTTCAGTCCAGTGGAACCAGTGGTGGCGATTGATGGCGGATAGAAGAGGTGAAGAAAGCTCTAACGTCTGGTTATGCCCTCCTAACGGGTTGGACATAATTGGTAGCGACTCCGAGCACGCTGTTCGTTCCAGGAACCCCATTTCAACTGTGCCGCGGCAATAGTCTATTCATTTTAGCTGATTTTATTTGATGAGTCACACTCAGAGTGACACTCTGCCCGTGATTACTGGTGCAATTTAACACTGCCGTTCAGGACATACGGAATCTGTGTGCCTGTGATCCGTGGGGGGTTACTCCAAGTGTGATCGTCTGCAGGAGCGGCTCAACTGGTGTGCGAGGCCTGTTCGGAATCAGTGTCGCCAAATTACACCTCGCACAGAATCGGCTTTTTAATTATTCCGCCCGCAGTGTCCTTTTAGACAGGTTTTGTCGTGTTCGGGCCTTGTCTAATTAAAATGGAAGACGAGACAGAAGCACCTAGAGTCGCCCGGGTCCAGCAGGGCTCTGGTCCCTCTCGGAACAGCGCCGCGCATCACAGATTTCATTTGGACTTAGCCTCTGCGCTCCAGCGTCCTGTCTGTCGAGGCCTGGCACGGGTGGACAACACCATTGTAACAGCTGAGGGACTTTAATTTAAAATACCTTGTAAAATCGTTTGACATGGTCCAAGATGTCACAAAGCGTGAAACCAAATTAAGGGGTGCACAAGTAAGACCGGAGGTATGCGCAGAGACGTCGCCGAGCTGAAGGCCGTTGCAATCACAAGGCACAAAATTGAGCCTTTCACTTCGCCGACGCACAGAGGTCTCTGTGAAAGTTAAGACGTGCCATATTTTTTTGAGGGTTGGCAGGCATTTTTTTTTTTTTCGTCGGACACACGCACACACGTCACACGTGCACTCACACCCGGACACTTCCCGTGGCATTCCTTGGGAAATCCGTCTTAACTCTTGACAGGGATATTAACCTCAATGTCATGGCTCAGATTCACTACATGCAGAAAAAATATGGCTTGTAAAAATTACACCCTCTCCCATTTAAATAATAAATGACAGTCCCCTTTCGACCTCTCGGCTGGAATGCCGGGGGGAGGTGATGTATGGTGCCCTGGAGGGGCCACATATAGCCTTCTACGTTTAAATTGCATCAGGACCCGAGCTGATGAAAGGCTGAGCTGGAATGACCACGTCCTTTGACAACTTTAGCTAAAATAAGCATCACTGTGGCCACAGTGAACCCTCTTTTATCCCCACAAGTAGGCCCATTACAGACTACAATTGTGAAATGGAGTGAGAGAGAGAGAGAGAGAGAGAGAGTAAAGATCGAGTGAGATGATGCAGGCATGTAGGTTTATGGGAATCAGATGGCCAGCCTGGAGGAAATAAATAAATAACATCAGTGCCGCTAACATGTTCGCCTCCTCTAACCTTTGAGCGGCAGTGAAATGTTTTAGTAATCACTCATTACACCCCTCCATATTGAATTGCTGTTACAATGTGCCTGCTTTGCATAGCAGAGGCCAATTAATCCTGGCCTGGCTCTGGCCCTCCGAGAAGCTCTCTCTAATGCGATTAATGGGATTGGGCGCGGGGAGAGAGCTGAGGGGGGACCGGGTGACCACGGCCCGGCCTGCCAGTCTGAGACTGGCTTATCGCCGCACTTCAAAACCCATCCAGTGAGGTGCTGGGGAAGTGCAGCCGCCTTTGAAGACGCCTGGAAAAACACAGAGGTGCCAGAGGGTCCATGCCCAGTGTGCTGTAGTGTGTGTGTGTGTGTGTGTGTGTGTGTGTGTGTGTGTGTGTGTATATATACCCTTGCCCTCTATGTGTATATACTGTATATATATGTGTGTGTGTGTGTGTGTGTGTGTGTGTGTGTGTGTGTGTGTATATTATATATATATATATATATATATATATATATATATATACAGATATACAGTACATACAGTGGCAATTTTTATAAATATACTCATATGGGGTGGCAACGGAAACCAAAAAAACACCTTCAGTAGATGTTTTTTATTTACCCTCCAAATTCAGCGTGACCTGATAGCAGTAGGCCTACTACCATTCATACCAATGACATGGTTAACATCTACCTCCGCCTGCATTGTTCTTCCTAGGTTGTCATACATTTGAACCTGAACTATTCAGCTCGCCACCACGTGGCCATACCTTGCCATTACACCACTAAGCTAAATACATAAACGCCTCCAGAATCCCGATGGATCACTCCCAAAATGTAATCGTTTCTTCCTTGGGTCATGTCTGACCTTCTCTGAAAATTTCATCGAAATCCATCCATTACTTTTTGAGTTATCTTGCTAACAAACAGACAGACAGACAAACGCCTGTCCCCGATGAAAACATTATACCTCCTTGGCGGAGGTAAATAATGATGAATTAAGTGTTTGTAATGCTTAACTAAAGGGCCGTTCACACCAAGAATGATAACTATAACGATAATAACTATAAACAAATATTGTTCTCTTTAATATGAATGATAACTTTCACACATAAACTATAACGATAACGATATGAAGAACAATATTGTTGGGGATCACTTTCCGAGCGATTTTGAGGACGATAAAAAGCTAACAGCCAATCAGAACCCATAATATTTTAGCCAACATGAGAAGAGACTTTTCTTATCTTGGCCAATGTGGATGCTTTTATCATTATGGTTGTAGTTATTGTTACCGTTATCGTTCTTGGTGTGAATGCTGCTTAATCTTAACTAATGCTAAATTGTGTACCCTTATTGAAAAGTGTTAAAGCAATTCTGGTCCAATGTCCATCTCATTCCACCAACAATCAATGTCATTGACTATGCAATTCAGAAAGCCATGTGATGACCCTTTCAGACCAAAATGTCAGGGACAAGAGAAGCATTTTTTTTTTTAGCACAAAAGATTAATCCGGCTCTTTGTGCGGCCACAACTTGTGATTACCTCCGGGACATGTTGAGGCCCTCCCGCAGTGCAGCTCAACCCATTCTTTATCGCGATGTGAAAACGGGGCCTGGAGAGCTCGCTGTGGCCTGGCCAACCCGTCCTCTTCCCCTTTCTCTCTCTCCCCATGAAAACACTGTCAGCAGCTCTGCTATAGCTCAGGGCTCACAGCTCCTTGGACAGTGTGTGTGTCTGCATGTGTGTGTGTGTGTGTGTGTGTGTGCATGTATATGTGTGTGTGTGTGTGTGTGTGTGTGTGTGTGTGTGCATGTATATGTGTGTGTGTGTGTGTGTGTGTGTGTGTGTGTGTGTGTGTGTGTGTGTGTGTGTGTGCAGAGAGGGAGGGGGAATAGAAAGAGCAGCACATTGTACTGGATCCCAGTAAATCCAGTGAGTGAGCCGGAAAAGGCTGGGTAATTTGTGGCAGTCGCAGCCGGATTGGCGGCCGCTCATCCCGAGTCGCTGCTCCCCCCTCCCCTAAAGCCGCCTAACAAGGCCGGATTACCCTTATCAGGCATCGACTGCTTTCCCTCTGCCTGGATCAAGAGTTATTGCTTGGAGATGGCTCTAATGGGCCACGTGGAGTCACATTGTGTGCGGCGTGTTCCTGTTTGGGCAAAGGAGGGGGGGGGGGGGGGGGGGGGCTGTCAATGCATTTCCAGAATGAATGATGTGGGGGTTAAGTCTAACAGTACACATGTACAGTAATTAGTCTACAACTGACAGTAATTCAGAATAAGTATCTTGTAGATGTGTTTTACAGGACACAGATGGATAAATGCAGTGATGGAGTACTTTTGGAAGCTTTCAACACCAACTGCTGTAGCAGGTACAATTTATTATGTGCCAAAAACAGAGTATAATATACTAGATTATGTATTCCTTTTGGAAGAACATCTTCTCTGCACCCTCTGGTTACACCTTCAGCTGCCCGTATAAACATTTTTCAGCCTTTTATATTAGTTGAACACTGTCCAAAAATTCAAAGCCCCTTTGGACCAGTTAATCAAATCATGCAGTCCTCCCAGTTTTTTTGTTGTGCCACTTTATGCGGAACATTTTTGCCTTGGCTCGAACACCTCTTAAGAAAGTTCTGAGTCTCTTTGTGTGTGCTCCATCTCTATTAGCCGGGCCTTGTAATTAAAAGGCAGAGGGATATGGAAAATATTCCATTAAGAAGGCATGCGCGTTGCGCCTCTGCATTCCCGCTTCACAGATCTAAAAGGGTCAATTACAAGATGCACACAGCGAGTGCTAGCCGGCTCGCCATTAGCAGACTGGCACCATCTGCCTTATTGCAGGGTGCACACATGGGTCGTCATAAATTCTCTCTTCTTTTTTTTAGGGGAGTTACAATGCTGAGCTTGCTCTCGATGCCATAAAACGTTGTTGTGAAAAATGGTGAGAAGTACACAGGAAACGAAACGTGCTGGCCGAAAATTGGCAGCGCACCTAGCATATTGACTTGACAAATAGGAGCATGTTAAAAGGCAAAGGTTTTCGTTCCGCATTTTTTGCCCAGGGTGTAAGTGCAGTATATTGTTACACACATGCAGTTTCAGAATAAGGGAGCACAGCAATATTTGTTTTTCTAAATTTAGTGAACTGTATATCCAAAGTAATAATGGCTGACAGAGGCACATGGCATTTTACTACTCGGAAAGAAAGAAAATTGCAAACATTTCACCGAATGACAGAAAAGAGTACAGATGCAATATCTCCTTCTCAGCATCAGTGTTGTTATTTGAGACGTCTGCTTCTCTTGAAAACAACCTAATCCATTGTTCCAAATGCGAGTCGCAACTCGGGGAACAAGGGGGAGTTTGAACAGGAAATAATACAAGCGCACACACCACCGACTTTCCCCACTGAGCCAGTACATCAGGCACGGCAAGGTCGATCCACTGTTTGTTCATCAATGTGGGAGACCCTGGGAAGGACTGAGCGTGAATACTGAGGAGCATGGAGCTCTGATCTGAGGCAATATTCAGGTCTCAATCACGCGCTCCCCCGGGATCCACACAGCAAACGCTCCAGCCCAACTTAATTCATCCGATGCCGCCCACCTCGCTAAAGAGTTTAAAATAGGGAGAATTAGGGGATCGATACTGTGATTAGCAAAAGCCTTGTAGCCATTGTGTGTTGTTGGCAATCTATTGTATCAGTGCCAAAGCTCTGGGATATCTCAGGCACATGGCTAAATGAGAAGGAGCAGGACTTGGAGGATCTTAACAATCCCTGCCATTAAAGACTCCACATTGGTGTATTTCCAAGTCAGGTTAACTGTAATTGAAGTGTTTCTGAGACGCGTGTTGCATAGCCAACACAGGATGGGGGCAGCCGCAGCGCGACCAGCCCAGACACACACACGGTGGTGGTTGTGGCTATAATGGGTGGAGAGGAGGGAAGGCCAGGTGCAAAAGTGGGGCTGCTTCATCTCTGGGATTAATATACCACTGGTCATCATTACCACCGCCACCGTCATCATCATCATGATCATCATCGTGATCGTCATCGTCATTGTCGCTGTTATCTGCGTGCTGGAGGTCATCGAAAACAAGCGTCATCAACGATGCCACACTGCCCTCATCTTCATTTCCTGTGTGGCAAAAAAGAATTCAGCTGTTAATCCTACAGCCTTTTTAAGAGCTTTAAAACAAAAGCCACATTGTAAATTGTTTTCCACTTTTCTAGAAGCTTTTCCTCTCATAATTACAGATGTTTTGACAAAATGGCACAAGCTAAAAATTCACTTGTCAGCTGTGACGTTGACATCATCATATTCAAAGTGGTTGAGAATGTGTTTAGAATTCTCTTACCCTGTTATTAATGGAACTATTGCTGCCAGTCTTTTAAAGGTCAGCGATAAGTGTGCTTGGCTGACAACATAATAGCCACAGTGGGAGGGCCATAGTGTCAGTTTAAAACCCAAAAAATACATACCATGCTGATTTTGGATAATGCGTAGATTTGGGTATAATCCAGAAGACCCATTCGGAGTATTACAGACTCTTTCCCTCTCACACAAAGTTAGGAAGTGGAGCACAAAAAAAGGAAAAAAGAGGAAAAAACAAACCAACAAACATTTAAGAGGGGTTAATCCCCTTTTAAGTCATATGCCCCCAGCTTTCAACGTTCAAATCTCTCTCCCTTTTTTTCTCCACCCTCCCTCTCTCCCTCGTTGTCTCTTTATCTCTTTCTCTCTCTCCCTCTCTTTCTCACCCTTCCTGTCTCTCTCTCTGTCTCTATCTCTTATTCTCTCTCTCTCTCTTTCTCCCTCTCTTTCTCACCCTTCCTGTCTCTCTCTCTCGCTGTCTCTATCTCTCATTCTCTCTCTCTCTTTCTCTCTCTCTCTCTCTCTCTCACACACACACACACACACACACACACACACACACATACACACTTCTAACTCACTTAGACACTACTCGCCCTGACTGGCTGCTGAAATTCATTACGGCGTTCCATTACACGGCCGTGCAGCCGAGCCGGACGGGGATGAGAGGCCAATCAATACAGTCAGTATCAGCCGCTTCTAATCTCTGTCGCCTGTGTCAGGGCAGCTATCTGTAATAGATCTCTGGGATTATAGAAATTCTTAAGACACTGCGCCGCGCTCGAGGGCCGGCCGGGGCTAGGGGCATTGAGCACACGGAGAGAGAGAGCGCCCATCCGGCGTGAGGGGAATGCTAGCGGGAGTTAGCGGGGAGCCGAGGGAGGGGAGGGAGGCTCGGAGAGAGAGAGAGGGGGGATAAGCGCCAGGCCAGGAGAGCGCAAGCCCATGTAATTTCTCTAATCCTCGTGGCATTTATACTTTCACCGACAGATAATGAAAATGAAAAATAAAATGAAAAACTTCCCAGCTGCAGGTTTTAATCTGTTGCATGCTTAACTTTTTTTTTCACCCATCTCTCTCCCCTCCTTGGTGTTTCTCTCCCTCGCTCTCTCGCTCTCTCTCTCTCTTCACACCCGGGCAATTTTTAGCTGACTCAGCGGAGGTGTGGTGGGTCGTCTCCTTTTGAACAACAGTCACGGAAGGGCATCAGCAAATGCCATATCACTGCCTCTCGCAAACCTGCAGAATGCTTCCTATTTTTGTAACTGATGAAAAAGCTGTGTTTTTGTTGTTTCGTTTTGTTTGTTTTGGTGATGTGTGATGGTCTTAGATCATGTCTGAACCGCAACGACCAGCTCTGCACGACACAGCAAACATCACCCCCCCCCCCCCCCACCACCACCACGAGCAAACAAATAAAGGATAAGCTGGAGATAGCTAAACAGAGGCAAGACAGACAGCACTTCATGATTCGCTCAGTATGCGGCAGACACAATCAAAAACTTTCTGTGAAGCGTGAGGAAAGTGAGCGTGATTTTCAACAGCGCCGTCTGCTTCCGAAGAGGAGTGTGGGAGAGAAAAAAAAGCACAGATTGGCTCTTTTTCAATTGGAATTCTGGGAAAACTGATTTGTCAACACGAGGGGGAAAGAGGGGTGAGGAAGAGCTGGTCGAGTCGAGTCGAGTTCACATTAGAGATTAGGGAGTGCAAATCTGGATTTTGGGCACAACATCACGCTGGTGTCAGATTAGATGAGAGGCCGGCTCAGCGATGCCTGTGAAAATCAACACACACACACATACACACATGCACACACACACAGAGAGGAGTGGACCCACTGGCCTCTAAACTCTAAACTCTAAACGCTGGAATCACACCGATACACACACTCACACACACTCTCACACACGCTGTCAGGCTCAACTGAGCGACTTTGTAGCTTGCTTAGCCAACTAACAACTAACAGAAGCACAAGGTCAAATAGCCTAGAAAAACTGACTGTGAGTGATGTGCAGCTGTAGGTGCCGGTGTAGTGTTTACCAGTTCAGACCGAAACCCACCACAATGGCCCACTCCATCTTGCACTGTTGACACGAGCACTCAGGCCTATCTGGAAGAAAAGCAGAAGAGTGTCAGTGGATGGGCACACTGCGGGTTTACAATGGCAAAGCCCCCTCAGAACTCCCACCAGGGCATTCAAGGAAAAGCTCTTTTGAATCCTGTAATCATAATGCGCAGCTGAGAGAGAGCACAGTGGTCCTCGAGATCCACCAGCCACTCGTGGACATAATGGGCCCTTGGGGTAGGAGGAAACTTGAAAGTGTGGCACAGCCAAGTGTGCCTGTGCCACAGAGCTATCATCAGCATGAAAGCAGGTAAACAAGAACGAAGTGGGGAGAGTAATATGTAAAATGGATTTGAATTCATCAAAGGTACATCTAAAGGGCTTCTCAAAATAACCCTCTCTTGGTCAGCATTATGTATATCTATAGCCATTAGGAATCCATGTTCTAGTGTACAAAAGAGCTCAGGTAATGTCCTCGACCTTTTTTTTTTTTTTTTTAGATAGGACTTTCACAAACAGGCACGGAGGCACTACACAGAAGAAAGCTGTTGTCCCACACACCCATCGGCGCAGTCTGATGTTGCTCCTAGGCGCCCACGGGCAGAAAAGCCATTTCAGGACCACGGACAGCGCAGGCGAGTCAAACTTCAGCTTCAAGAGTGTGGGCATCAAAAGGAGCTTGGGTGGATTTATCCAATCAAGCATGGCAGGCTTCTCCTAAGCAGCCTCTGAGCTGCTGTACCTCTGGGCCCTGAAGGACAGCCCTGGGCTCTCCCTTTCTATCCCCGTCGCCCAGCCCTACACGCCTGGCCCTATAGCCGAGAACAAAGGCGGCGGTGGGATGACACACGCAAACAAACAAAAAAAATTCTCTGTGCTTCACGTTGCATCTCTGCACTGTCTGCCATTGTGTTATGAGGGTTATCTGGCACAGTATATGAACCACTTGTCATACTGGTTTCCCACCAAGTCAACAATGCAATATTCCACTCAACCTTTTCTCATTTAGTTAGTGAGGAGGAGAATGGCTTTCACTTATTCATTCATTCATTCATTTGAGATATACTGTATTTGAATTGCTAAATCAATGTAGATAAAAAACACAAGCTAAATAGAAGCTCAATAAAATACCTAAATGGAATGGACACTGGTGCTCATAACTTAGCCGTATGACAAAGCACATTGTGTTGCATTCATCTTCATGTGAGCACAGGCTAAAGCACAGACAGAACTGCATGGTACTCTTGACAGCGACATTGAGATGGCAGAATCTCCACCCACCCCCCCAGTGCAAAGTGTGCACCACAAGAAGCATGTCCAATCAGAAATAATTTACTTGGGAGAGAGGCTTAGCTTACACATGTTTGCACAGGCAAACCAAATGACAAGTTTAAACCAATTAGTGCAGAAATAAGTTTGAGCATGCCTGTGCCTTCGTTAATTACGAAATGAAGATGGGCCAAATTAGCATCCCCTTTAATTGGACAGTGTCACTCAGCGAGAGAGAGAGAGAGAGACTGGAATTCTGAATATTTATGGGGTGGTCTGTTTCTCGAAGCACAGTAGCAGCAACAAAGAGGGAAATCCACCATTGTGACCCGAGCCAACATAACCGACATACCCAACAATTCACCCAAAGAGTGACGAGTCGTACCTTTTATGAGTAGAGTATGACTCAGTAGAAGCTAAATAAATAAATAAATGAATAGATAATATATTAATAAATGAAACAAAATTAGAGGCAATTAAAATGTGGCGGACTTCGCACAAGTGCAGATTACGAGGGGTCCATCTCTTTGAGAGGGAGATTAGTCAGAAGCCCAATTGCAGTGGGCTGCGTGCAACACAAAGCCCTTCACTTTTTTTTCCCTTCTCTGACACCAGGCAAACCTGTCCCTTTTTCCTAAAGCACATTCCAATTAACCTCAGCCCGCGTCCGGGTCATACGGCAGGCAGAGAAATGCAACAGTCCAAAAAAAAGTCATTTCCCTCATCCCGACTCCACGCAGGAGTACGTCGTCTCAGACAACCACCACTCCCTTTAATGTTCATGTGGTGAAAGGGGTTTGTGGTCCCCCTCTTGCCGAGGGGAGATTTATGCACATATATATCCCCAAGCCACTAAAAGAATTATAGATTGAGAGAGAGGGAAATACTTTAAACAAGCAGGCAAATTGCTTCTTGTGTGTTTGCAGTTATAAGCCTCATAATAATAGGCAAGGGAGGTTAAATGAAAGGTTTTTTTATTTTTTTTACAATTATTATTGTAGAATAACCTTCCTACCCTCCATCATACACACACAGTCTTTGATCAAAAAGAGTTTGGTGGCAGGAAAAAAAAGTTTTTTTTTGTAAATAGAGGTGATTTAATTTCTGTCATTCAAATTAATCCCGGTGGCGGTGCCCTTTCCACCTGTAAATCAGAACTGCTTATGTCTAAAGCGAAGCCTGCAGCCACTGAAATTGAAGCGGTTGGCAAACAGCCCAAGGTCAACACTCAAATGTCTCGTTGGCCCCTGAATAACATCAAAGCAATGGAGGGATGAGGATGTATTCACAGATCCATCACTTTTCATGACAAGCACAAGGACTTTACGCGCAGCACCTTTTTGCTTACAAAAAAACAGCCCAGTAGCTATACCGTCGCTCATATTTGGGATTTTGCTCCTGTTTTAGATGCCATTTTCGGAGACAGACTTGCCATAGTTGGTGAAATACTGCCGAGAGGGCACACTGCCATCCCGCATTCGCCTTCTGTGAGGACATGTCATAATCCTGCACCTCACTCACGCTTTTATCTCTGACACAGTCGGTGAGGAGTACTGGCCAAGCTCGGCTGTCCCAGACACAAGGGCTCAACTCAGCCACCAAATCAGCAAAGTGGCAGCATGCTTCTCCGTGTCTCCATATCGCACGGCACTGTCTATGACGCAGCTGGGGTTTTTGTTTGTTTGTTTGTTTGTCTGTTTGTTTGTGCCGCCGCCACACATCCTACTCGTTGGCACGACGTGCGTCGGCGGGTGGAGGCGTGGAGGACTCCCCGGCTTGGGGGGCTGCTATGCGCCCTTCAGCTAAACCAACCTCGGCGGCTGGCTAATTGTTCTCCGATCGTTAGCAGATGTTGTTGACACGCCGATGCCCCCGTGACAGGGCCCTGACAGGGCACCGGTCCAGGGCAGACAGACGAGAACAATGCGGAGGAGAAAAAGGTCTGACAGAGGACTCCCCCCCCCTTTCCACCCACCCCGCACCCCCCCTCACCCTTCGCTCCAGCCCCCACCCCCACCCTCACCCTACCCCCTCTGCCCTCCTGCATCCAGTTGCCCGTGGCTCTTTTGCTGTCGTGGCACAATGTGACTATCTGTGCCTGTGCAGCTGTCGAAATTCATTTTCTACGGCTGCCGGGTGCCCAGGGTGCAGAACAGAGTTCTTCCAGTTTATTTTTGGTGGGGGGGCGGGGGGGGGGCGGGGGGGGTTCTCTCCTGCAGAAGACCCGCGATCCACGAGCAGCGGGCTGTGACAAAATTAAGGGGTCTTGTGTGTGTCGTCTCTTGTTACGTCCTACACACCGTTGTGGTACGCCAGTCGGACAGCTCTTGGCCCACGTAACACATTGTTTCCATGAGTCAACCGCATGAAAACGAAAATGTTTCTCTTTTTTTTCCTCGCATGGAGGTTGTGGAGAGGGACAGAAGAAGAGTGGCAGGGCTACTTCAACCTTTCCCAAATGTTTCCCACAGCGCGTTCCAGCCAAGGATTTCTTTTCTCAGTATTCACCATTGATGCTTTATGTGTTTGGCTTGGAGGTTGTGAAAGTTATGATGGGAATTTGATGATGTTTTTTTCTTCTCCCACATCCAGTGTACACATGGATATGTGACCCTGACTTTGATAGTCCAGCTTAAGTCATTTTTTGGTGATTCACTGTTCAATATACATAGAATCTCATTTCACATAAGGGACATTCTGAGAGAAAAAAAACATTTAGATATCTTTAATATTCACTGAGTAAGACCACATGAAAGATTTGCAGACCTGGAAAAACAGGTTACTAAGTGATACTAAGGACTGTCCACTCTCTAATGGTAGAAAAGAAGTTCCTAAACCGAACAACACCAGAATCACCAGGTGCTCGGGGGCCAAAAGTAAACCCACAGACCTTTGAAAACCAACGTTTAGGAAGCAAACATCCTGTATTTATTCAATAAAAAATAGAAATGTAGGATCAATAAAACCATTAATTTCGTGTTTCTCATATTATAAATTGAATTTTGAGCAAAATACATGCTTGAATATAAAGGTGTAAGAATGCAGGGAAAGATATAATGATAATGCGAGACTGCAGTTACTGCAGTTGGTAGGCCTATAGCATTTTTATTCAGTGCTTTTGGAAAGATGGAGACTCCAGAGAGAGCTGCCACACTTAATGTTTATACAGTTATTACAATTAAATGACACGGGACCGTGTGCGCCGATGACAAATTGACCAAGGTGAGGCATTCTTTTTTTTTCACCTAACTTTTCAATCCTGTCTTACTCTCTCCTCTTGCTGGCGTTGAATGAAATAATCACCTAATGACATCCTGTCAGCCGTAGACCACATTAATCTTGGCATAAACAGAGGTATCGACAGAGCCATTTTTAATGAAAGGCAGCAAAAAGGAAGCGAGGCGGCAGTAATTGTTCTAATTTGGAGGGGGATCGATGGGTTTGGCGCTGCACAAATCACACAGCCACATAAGCATACAGAAAGCAGGCTGTCAGGGTCGCAGAGAGTCATGGTGCAAACAGTCAACATGCTTGGTACTTCTTGATGTCGACCTCCATCTTGTCTCCTAGATAACCCAGTTTGTAAACGATTACCGAGGGTTATACCGCCTGTCCTTGTAGGCTACCTCAAAATATATGATTTTGTTGAATAACTGTATTGTGTTATTTATTAATAGACTTAAGAGCACCTTGACCACTAGGAAAGGAAGTACAAAAATACCATTTGTTGGCACAAAACATACTCTTCAGTCATTTTCATCCTCAAATTGACAGTTTTTTTTTAATACTACACCACTTCAGCACATTATACACAATTTTACAGTGGATAGGAAACTGGACCGCACTAGGAAATTCTGATTGTTACCACTGTAATGCCAAAGAAAGCATAATTATCATAATGTTTATGGAAATGGCAGGTAGACTATTTTGTGTTAAACGTAAGTTCAGCTATACAGTGCTGCTTGAATTTTGTGAATTCTCAGACATGGTCAGTTGTTTTTTGTTGTTTTAATCTGCCCCTCCAAATAATAGACAGACACACACAAAGTTATATACTATCATATATATTCAAAAACAAACAAAATATTTGCAAGAATGTGTAAGTATGTGAACGTATTGCCCGATTCAGATCTAGCTAAAACATATCTATTGAATTGAGGTCTGGACTTTGACAAGGCCATCCATAGTATGAATACTCTTTATTTTAAGCCATTCCTTGGTCATTTTGCTTGAATGTCATTGTCCTGTTGCAAAATCTATTTCTTGCCTAGCGTCATATCCCTGACTGACATTAGACAAGAATTGTTGATAGGCTTGAGAATTCATGGTTCCTTGGATTATTTGGAGTTCAGGTCCAAGTCCAGAGGCAGAAAAATAGCACCACACCTCTACATGTCCTCCACCATGCTTCACTGTGAGAGGGGGTACTTCTGCTCAATTGCTTTTCCCTACAGTACTCTGTCTGGAATAGCTTGAACCGCCCTTGCTTACTCCAACAAGAGGACCTCCGTCTGACCAGCGAACAGAGGGCGTTCCTGAGAGCGAATACTTTTAAGTTGCAAGCCTATCGTTATCGTTGTGTCCCCCATGGCTAACATAATTTCCGTTAACGTTAGTGATTAAACTCCAATTATTTCAAACTTTAGACAAGCGTCCACCAACTAGGAAATATATGGACCTAGGCCATAGTGTGGAAGAGTGTGGTCTCCAGGCTAGTCTTTTCTTGGTATATACAACCCCGAATCAGACAACAAGTAGATTAAACAACAACAGAAAAAAAGAAAACAACACAAAATCAATTTTTAGACCTCGTGAAACAAATTGCTTTCCCTAATTGTGAAACTACCCATGTTGGACAGGCAGGCAGGAAGTTTGTTTGATGACTGTGGATGGCATTGGAGTCATGTATTTGCATAACCTAGAAAAGCTTATAGATTTTAGGTTGATGAACAAATGAATTTGTTTGAACAAATCATAATCGTAATGTCAACATAATGGGGAGGGGGGGGGCCTGTTCTATATCTGTGGGCTCCTTGTTTCATGTGGTTCTTTACATATTTATGTTTCTCTCCCTTGGCAAACACATTGCAAATTCTGCAAAGCACATATGGTGTTTCATTAAAAAAAATATTTTAATAAATCCAAAGTTAGAAAGCACGTCAAGCCCCAATGCAGCAAAACAACTTGATGTCACTTGTTAATCCACACATAGGTGCTCACAAAGCCCCAATTAGACTAAAGTGAGCCTTATATTATAGATTTAATCAAATTACGTAGTTTAAAATCAAACCAACGTAAATATGCTTACCAGGACCACTAGACGTCTCTTCCAAATGCCATGAGAGATATTGAAAGTTGATATATGAATTCATTCACATTTAATGTGCTCTAGAAATGCAATGAGAAGCTAAACCTGCTTTGGGCCTGTGTTTCAGTCTACCTTAATCATGGTTTTTATGCGATGTGACATTGCACTCGGAAAGGTGTGAGGTATATATCTCAAGGGACCTGGAAAGCAATCAGTAGCTAATATGCTGACCTAGCTTTAATTAGCCAGCTATCAAACATGCAGTCAGTCTTGCGCTGGTATCTCTCCTTCCCAAATCAATTACTACCCATCTTTAGGGCTGCGGCCCCAAAAGAATCAGGGCTGGAATGATGCATTTGGCTTACCGTATGGTGATTTAAAACATGGATGCTCAGTGCCTGGGAGCTCTGTAACTAGATACCTTCAACGCCACATGGGGCCAAGCCCAGAGGGAGGGGGTCGGGGGGGGGGGGGGGGTAGGGTTGTCACACCCAGAGAGAAATAAACATAAACTCAGCGCTATCAAGGGGCACTTGACGGTGTGATGAGAGAGAATTAGTTGGTTTAAGAGTGCCCATGGTACACAAGTTAGCACCTCGGCAGCACATCTGTCAGCCATCTGTAGTGGGACGAGCTGATTGGATGACTTGCTTGTCATCGCTGCAGAGTTTAATGAGGTGTTTTTGAAGCCAGGGTCAACTAAACTGACTGTGCCCTCTCTAACATGCTGACATCCCCATATTGCCATCGTTAGTGATGTGAAGGTGCAGTGCCTTTAATTGCATGTGTGTTAGAGGAGGTATGTCTCGAATCTGTTCAAATGTGCGTCTTGGTGTGAGTGGGACAAAATAGGAGTAAATTTTTCAAACAGAAGAGAAAAACAACAATTCTCTTTGTTGTGCGCTTGGTAAAGAATAATGGAGAATGTGTTCTCCTTGAATCTCAAACTTTTTTGCCTTTAATTGATAGATTTCAATTTGTTTCACTGTTATTTTGTCCAGCAAAAACAGTGAGTAGCCTACGTTATTGGATGCTCTTTGCTTTCAATCAAGGCTCGTAGTTCACTCGATTGTTGAGGTTGATCTGCACTGACCCGCTAATGGTCCGAATAACAAGAAAACAAACAGCTACAAGACAAGCGAGCAGAGGACATGGCAATGCTCAATTAAACCTGACACACACAGACAACAAACACACACACGCGCGCACAACAGCAACCAAAAAAAAAAAACACAACAACAAAAACGGCCTCGCTCAGTAGAGGCACTGGAGTGAGGGTCAGACTGTGAATGTGAGGGGAGTATTGGAGCGCTGTCCTGATGTAAAGGTAAGCCCAGGAGGTAGAGGAATGATGGTTGATTAAGGCCCTGACAGTGGTCCACTCCTTCTCCACTCAGAGGTCCTGCTAGTAGCTCCCCTGGAAGCAAAGCTGCATACCAAGCAGAGAGTCAAAGTCACAGGGGGGAAGGAGAGGCTTGGCCACCCAACAGCAAGCAAAAGAGAGGAAGAAGAAAGAAAGAAAGAAAGAAAGAAAGGTGGACATTCCCTCAGGCTGTTTGGAGGCATACACAGATTAGTGCCTTGGTGGTATTAAAAGTGAGCTGTTCTCTTTACCAGAGCCAAGTGGTACTTATCAGTGTTGGAAAGTGAACATGGGAATAATTACAGTAAAATGTGTTTTTAAAATGCTTTTTTACTGCTTGTAGATAAGACTGACTGGAACATCGAAGGCTATCTGTCCAGCGATACCATCACAAAGTGTTGGAGGTGTGACATGTGTTTTGCAACCTTCTACATCCATGACTCTGAACCACGGCTCATCCTTTCACCCATAAACAAAGCTTTTTTAAAAGGACTAATTTCCATATTAACACAGTCTCACCCGTGTCTGCAAACACTGCCCGGGTCAACACAATGGTTGCCGAGTCACTGGCCTTATTAGTATCCTTCCAAGCCCTCAAAACACTTGAGAGCATGGAGGCGGCAAATCTGCTCGCGGCTAATAGAACAAGAAACCACTGAAAATACACAATACAAGATTTCATTAACCCCTGTCTGCCCTACAATTAAACTCCTAAATTGCGCAGTTGCGCTCCCACTCTTATGACGGCGCTGCGTGGTCAATGTCACTGACAATGACTAACGCGCGTGGATTAGGATGATTTGGGGGTTCGTTTTCAACTCCTTTTTTTGTGACTGAGGAGACGGTGTTAATTGAGGCAGGCTTTTTAAATTTAATCCTCTCTGCTTTGTGGACGTCTTTTTGACAAAATGCATTGCTTCCTCACTGACGGCTTACACCCAGTGTAACTATGA
>NC_085002.1:20798812-20893812 GCF_963854185.1 Sardina pilchardus | reverse complement strand
TGCCCGCACGTCCGGCGGCACACGCTGTGGACGCAGCGGTTCTGGCACGGCCGGCCACAGGGCGGGCAGTCGCGCGTGCACGGCTCGTGGCACTGGTGCGAGCACACCAGCACGTGCTGGCACTTCTTGTTGCACGGGCGGTGGAGGCGCCCGCGCTTGCACCCGTGGCAGGTGCCCGGGCACGGGTGCCCGCATTTGAGAGTGGCGCCGCACTTGGTCTGGCAGGACGGCTCGTCCGGCTCCCGCTCCTGATAACAGTGCACCTTCTGGGCGTGGCCGCACTTGAGCGTCATGGTGACCTTCGCCGTGCAGCGCTCCGTGCACGACTCCCCGCACTTGGCCTCGCACACGTGCCCGCACCTGAGGCGTTTCTCGCAGGGCACCTGGCAGACGAAGTCGCCGGCGTCCTGGTGGCAGGGCACCATCTGCTCGTGCTGGCAGCGCGGGATGACCTTGGGGACGGGCACCACGCACTCGCGGCACGTCTGGTAGCAGAGGCGCGGGCAGCGGTGGCCGAGCGGGCACAGGACGCGGGCGCAGTCCTTGACGCAGCGGAACTTCTTGTGCTCGGCGTCGTACGGGTGGCAGGCGCGCGTGCACACGTGGCCGCACGCCAGCCGGAACTCGCACGGCAGGCTGCAGCCGCCCTCGGGCACGCCGGCGAAGTCGCCCGCCCCGGCCACCAGGGTCCGGCGCTCCGGGTGGTTCTGGCAGCTGAGCGTCAGCGCCTTGCCCACCTGCCCGTGCTCGCGCAGCGTGTGCAGGATGGCGCTCCACAGCTTCACCCGGCTCAGCATGCCCATGTCGCCCAGGCAGTAGAGCCCGCGCTTGGCGCGCGACAGCGCCACGCACACGCGGTTGGGGATGCTCAGGAAGCCCACGCGCCCCTCCCGGTTGCTGCGCACCAGCGACAGGATGACGATGTCGTTCTCCTCGCCCTGGTACTTGTCCACCACGTGCACTTTGACCCCGGCGTACTCCTGGGCGGGCATCAGCTTGCGCAGGCAGTAGAGCTGGCCCGTGTAGGTGGTGAGGATGGTGATCTGCGACGGCTCGTAGCCCTGGTGGAGCAGGTAGCGGCACAGCGCCACCACGAAGGCGGCCTCGTGCATGTTCTGGTGGCTTCGCCCGTCCTTGATCTGCTCCTCTCTCTGCTCGTGCTCCACGAAGAACAGGTTGGTAAGCACCCCCTGCCAACAAGTAATGAAGAGGGATGAAGAGCAATAAAGAGAGATATACCCGGCAAAGGCGTTATGTTTCACAGTCCATTTCTGCATTGCAGATAGCTGTGTGCTTCGGGAAAATGTCATTCATAAATCACGGCGGTATTATTCAAGACGCTAGCCGTCGCACACACACAATCTCCCTCCGACATCGGCAGACGGCTTACGGCACGCACCTTAACATTCTCATAATCCAGCACGGAGGGGTGGTTTTCCAGCTCCGCGTAGATGTGCGGCGTGAGGAGCCGGGCGATCTCGGGACACATCCGGTGCTGGATGAGACACAAATATAAACACAGGCCGGGTTACCAAATCCGTGTGCTTTCAGCAAATAAAAAATATGAAACCTGGAGATATTGTGAAGTGTGTGTGTTTTTCTTTGCAGGAGAAAACTGAAATGAAAACTGGCCCCTGAGGCTTTATGGTCCAATCTCCCTGGCATATAAGCTGAGTGTGAAAAGTCTAAAAGGGTGAAAATGTGTGTGTGTGTGTATGTGTGTATGTGTGTGTGTGTGTGTGTGTGTGTGTGTGACCCTTCAACCTCACAGACCTGGTAGTTGAGGCGGACGTAGGGGAAATCTACGGTCACGAGGCGCTCGAACATGGACACCTCCAGGTTGAAGTTTCTGGCCAGTTCAAAAACCGTGGCACTGGGTCTAAGCTGTTAAGACAACAAGGCACGCACGCACACACACACACACACACACACACATCCCAGAAAGTCATTTCAGATGTCAAATACTGATTTCTCACCAAAACCAAGCAGTTATCTCTCCTCCTGGAAATCCAATGCTTTTCCATTTCAGTGTTAAGCGGATGTGTGTGATGAGATTTGATGACAATCAAGCCATGTCAGGTTTAGTTAAATAACATCCTGAACAATTAAAATGGTCTTCTGTCTCAAGAGAAAAGGCATGTGTGAGTGTGTGTGTGTGTGTGTGTGTGTGTGTGTGTGTGTGTGTGTGTGTGTGTGTGTGTGTGTGTGTGTGTGTGTGTGTGTGTGTGTATGTATGTGAGTGAGTATCAGCCAGTCTCCCATATCTGTGTGTGTGTATGTGTGTGAACATCTGCCAGTCTCAGTCTGTGTCTATGTCTATGTCTATATCTGTATCTGTCTGTGTGTGTGTGTATCTGTGTCTGTGTGTGTGTGTGTGTGTGTGTGTGTGTGTGTGTGTGTGTGTCTGTCTGTGTGTGTGTGTGTGTGTGTCTGTGTGTCTGTGTGTCTGTGTGTGTGTGTGTATCTGTGTGTGTGTGTATGTGTATCTGTGTGTGTGTGTATCTCTGTGTGTGTGTGTGTGTGTGTGTGTGTGTGTGTGTGTGTGTGTGTGTAGCTGCAGGGCCTGTACCTGCTGGTGGTCCCCGATGAGGATGAGGTGCTGGCAGGCCCTGCTGAGCGTGGTGATGGTGTGGGCCTCCAGCACCTCGGCCGCCTCCTCCACGATCACCAGGCGGGGGCGCACTTCCTGCAGGACCTGCCTGTACCTGGCCGCCCCGGTGGTGGTCATGCCGATGACCTTGGCGTTGCGCAGCACGCACATGTCCTCGCGCATGCGTATCTCGGACAGCCGCTCGGCCGCGTCCTGGTACACCTGCTCGCTCTGCAGGACCCGAGCGCGCTGCTCCGTCTGGAACCGGTGGATCCACAGGCTGGGCGGAGATAATAGAAGAGGATCATCTGACTCAGCTCGATTTGATTCATCTAATCAATTTTCATTAGTTCATAAAGAAGTGCGATTGATAGTGCATCAAGGTAATTTCTACCCCCGGGGAAGTAGTGGTAAAGTAAGAGGTGGGTAAACGATGAATTCTGTGATCATGGTGAGGTGGACTTGCGCCATGCGGTATCAGATTCATTTAAAAGGCATTCAGAACATGTTTGATGATGGTGGAGGTTATTGAGTAATATACAACAATTGGGTTCTATGGAGCTGTTTATTTGTTTCTAATTGGCCGAGAGACGTTCCAAAGTTGAAATATCCCATGACAATCAACTTGTTTATGTTAATGTTTATAGCAATACCAATGGTATTAAATGGTTCCTAGAGTGTTGATGACTGTACATGTTGTGAATGTGGATAATACAATGCAATTTTTGAATGTTAAAAGTTGCAATTGGTGAATAAATTCTTTCGTTAGGCGGATAAACTCTTCTAAGAGGTGGATAAACTCTATTTCTGAAATGTCAGAGGTGGATAAACTGTGTTTACTTGCGTTTAGCCTCCACTACAACCCCCCTCAGAGCAATGGTGGCACGGAAACACTCCAGAACATAGAACACGGAAACCCTGATGAAGCCCAAGTTCTAAAGAGTGGCCCTCTTGCCCCGTTGAATGGGTCAAAAAAGACATGATACGACACAACCTGACTCTAAATTTTTAATTTCGTTTTGAATTCTTTCCAGATTGAATCTTGAATTTCATTTGGAATCCTTTGATCTTAAAGCCTTTGTTCATTCGCATTGCCTCCACATCCCCAACCGTTGGACATGGTCCGGCCAGCACGAGTGTCCTGTCCAACACTGCCATCTAACAGGTGGTGTGGTCACTGCAGGCGCATGACGAGAGTCAGGGGGGCCTTACCGGTACAGCTTCCACTTCTCTTTTGGCGGAAGGGTCCAGATGTTGGTCACTCTCGCCTCCTCGGCGTCGGTCATGGCCGAGCTCTTCTTCAGCTCTCCGCGCATCCTCTGCTTCAACTTCCTCTTCTGCTGCTTTTGCATCTGGACCCCACACACACACACACACACACACACACACACACACACACACACACACACACACACACACACACAGACACACACACAGAAAACAGACTCATTTCCAACACTAAAGCACTCCATTAGTTAATTAATGCAGCCTCAGTGAGCAGAGGAGTGATGGGTAATTATCACTCCACCCCCCCTCCCACCACCCCCACCCCCTCCGCTGCTACTCCGTTGCCTAATTACCTCCCACTCTTCCCCGGCTTGGCTCTGGCCTGGAGGCTGCTGCTGCTGCTCCTCCTCTGCCTGGGTCCTGCCCACGTTCATGGCCAGCATCAGCTGCGCCAGCTCCTCCAGGTTCTCCTCGTCCATCCTCCGCTGGCGCTGGCGCTCCTGCTCGCGGTCCCGGTCGCCGTGGATGGCGTCGTCCAGGATGCGCTCGGCCTGCATCAGGTCGGCCACCTCGTCCACCTCGATCAGGTCCACCTCCGTCGGCTCCGCGCCGTCGTCGTCCTCCTCCTCCTCGTCTGGACGGGGCGGACGGGTGGATGGAGGCGGAGAAGCGGAGAGAGGGGGGGAGATGGAGAGTGAAGGGGGACAATGGTGATTTATGGCACTGTGGCGGTCTGGGATGTCTGATCCCATTTACGGCTAATGATGATGGTGACGACGGTGGTTATTATGGCGGGCGATTGTCACAGTGGTGTAAATCACGGATGAAAAATCGGCTAAGTGTTTCGGAAAATGGGCTGCGGAGGGCTCACCGTGGTTCCCGTTGGGCCGGTACTGGAAATGGGCGGTTCCGAAGCCCAGCCACTCCAGGATCATGGAGGGCTTCTTGCCGATGCTCTGGAAGCCATCTGCAAACTGAAAGTAAACACCTCGTGAAACCCACAGCACGGCTAATCAGAGGCGGCTGCGGCGGAGGACTATCTGAATGCATCTCGGCTTATCTCCAGGCAATTTCACACCAATCAATCTCACGACGCCCACCACTACCCATCATCTCGACCACACCCCTCACCCCCCCCTACCCCCCCCCCCCACACACACACACACACACAACCGCCATACACAAGGCTCTCGAAGGAAACTTTGAAATCCATTTGGTACTTCCTGAGATCGACTCTCATACAACATGCATGACTGCGTGGAGCCTGTCAGCTGTGTGTTTTTCTGCACTACCTCAAGGTGAGAAATTCACAGGGCTGCTGAAATTTTAATCAAGCCACAGTTAAGGAAAATAAATAATGAAGGAATTGAAACACATACAAATACAGATACGCACACCTCAAACACACACACACACAAACACAGACACACTCCACACACACACACACACACACACACACACACACACACACACACACACACACACACACACACACACACACACACACACTCACTTACTCACACAAATAAAGCCTACAAGAAGAGGAGGAAGGACAAAAATAAATCTGTTGTAAATTAAACAGAGAGTCCTGGAGAGTCCTTGCCAGGTTTTTTTTCAATGAATTTGTCAATTAGCACACTACCTGTTTGGATAAAGAAGCAATGAGTAGAAAATCCGAAAGTTCATAACAGTGTGTGTTTCAGCCAAAATATTTTTTTTTTTTTAAATGCCCACAGGCCTGTCGTTTTCTGAATCTAGAATGTTCCAACCTTGTCTAATCACTTCAAACCCACACCAACGCACAGAAACGATGAGAAGAAGAAGGAAGGAAAAAAAAAACATTGAGGCGACAGCATGACTCACCGGCTGCACACACAGGCTGTCCCAGTGCACGTCGGAGATGTACCTTTCCAGGAACTGCTCTTGGATGACTCCACGCAGACTGCACTCCAGCTGGGCGGCCTGCCTTTTAATCAGCTGCTCGGCTTCCTCCAGCTCCTTATGGATCTGAGGGAGAGCCCCATGCCGACAGATTAATAAGAGATAAGAAAGACTGGCATAAAAAGAAAGAGAGAGAGGGAGAGAGAGGGAGAGGGAGAGGGAGATGGAGAAAGCTTTTTGATTCACTGACTGGAGCTCGGAGAGAGACAGGGGGCCCTTGGTGTCCCAGAGGCATCACAGCTCTGGGATCTTCATAAACGGAAAAGACAGAGTGATCAAATTTAAGCTCCCTCATCTCATCATCATTTAGCGATGATCATGGTCCGACTTCCGTCAAAAAAAAAAGGCATCAGAGTCCAGTTGGGCCAGAGAGAGGCTTCAGAGGACAGAGCATTAAAAGGGTGCAAGCGCTCATGAGCCAAAAAATATATGAACTCAATTTAGTGGACTCGGTTTGAGTCTCTCCAGATCTCTCTCAGGATATTTGATCAGCAGGATGGACATCTGAATCTTTTGGATTAAGTTATGAGCAGAGGGGCCGGTGGGTGTGGGGGTGACATTTGTGGACGTGTGGGCTGGGGGGTGTGGGGGTGTCCAGTGTGCAGACCTGTGGGCTTGGGGGGGGGGGGGGGGGGGGGGGGGGGGGTGGACGGCGGACGGTCTCGTGGTGCTCACCTCAAATTTGGCACGACGGAGATGGTGCGGAAGTTCACGGCGAGATGAGCGAGTCAGCTCCCTGAGGGCGAAGGGCTTCAGCACCTCACTGTTGCTTCGCCCTCCGACCCGCACGATGCCCTTTTCCAGAAACTTGTGAATTCCTGCAACGCAGAGACAGAGAGAGAGAGAGAGAGAGAGAGAGAGAGAGAGAGAGAAAGAGAGAGAGAGAGAGAGAGAGAGAAAGGCAATGGTCACTGGAGGAGGAAGGCTAATGATAAATGTGAAGGTCAACAACCAAGGCTTGTCCGCCGAGCCCAAACAGATCCCACTTCAACACCGCTGCCGTTCACTTCAACGCCTCCATGTTTTGTTTTGTTTTTTTCAACCAGCACATCTTGCAGAAAATAATTCCGCTTTTAAAGCAACACAAGACATTGTGCATAATAGCAGCTGCTCTACAGCAGTCCCAGATAACCAGAGAACAGTGGCATTCGTTATCATAAATTAATCTTTCACGGCCGCAGATCAAAGAGGGTCACCTTACCTTCCAGGAACTGGTCCAGTGCATGATTGGTGTAGCACACTACCAGCATGGGAGACCCGTAGCCCCAGGCTAAATGATTATCCAGAAGGGCGTGGGCAATTTTCAGTCCGACATGAGTCTTTCCTGGAGGAGTGGGGGGATGAAACATTCCAGCTCAGCTCAGAACACTGACTCGACAACATTGAGGGGCCAAGCCTATTTTTCAACAATGTAGTAAAAAATCTAAACGATTATGCAGCAGCACCAATTTGGATCACGGGTCAACTCAGGCCTCAATATCACTACTATTACACTAATATCGTACATCATTTTTTATTCAAAATTAAATAAAATTTCATCATTCAGTATTTCATTTTCTCGCTTATTTGTCTGCGTCACCTGTGCCTGGGGGTCCCTGGATGATGGCCAGCTCCTTGGTGAGGGCCAGCTTGAGGGCCCTGATCTGGCTTTCATCCAGCCCCAACTGCTCCTCACTGGGCCAGGCGTCAGCCTTCAGGGGGTTGAAGGGCCGCACACTGCCCTTAAAGCCCTCAGCTAGAATGTTGGACAGATCGTACTGCCTTGGTTCCGCCAGAAGATAGGCAGGGGGATGTATATCTGGGTTGCATTCTACAATATACCTGTAATGATGTTTACATAAACAGTGCATTAAGTAACTATTTGTATTCTATACCATACAAAGTTCAGGATATCTGTATAGAATAACCATAACCATGTTAATAACATATGGATATGCAGATAGATAGGACACATGAAAATCGATCAAATCTATCGACATGCATTCTTTTCTGTGTTTTGGAGACAAACCTCTGGAAGGGAAGGTCTTCCACCTGTTGCTCTTGAAGGCCCTCTAAAACATAACGATAGGCCTCAAAGTATGCCTCGGTCTCCACCATCAGGAAGGAGTCGGAGGGCCGCACTCGGGCCAGCGCTGGCCGGCTGTGCCGACAGAAGCTGAGAAGGACCTGCCCCTGCTGGAGGGCCTCCACCTTCCGGTCCGTCACCGTGGCGAACAGGAAGGTCTCAAAGTTGTCCATAGACAGGCAGACGAGAGAGCCGTAGATCAGCCGCTTGGAATTCTGCCAGCGGACAAACTACAAAGAGCCAGCAGACCAGCAGGAAGTATTAATGCGAATGTATTAGCTCAAAGCAAAACTCCAGACACCTAAGAAACCACACAATCCGCAAGACTCAATGGGGAGTTTTTACTTCAGTCAGACCAGACAAAACCGTACTGAAATAATGAAGTGATTTTCCTCTTTTGAAGTAGCTTTCAAAACAAGTTCAACAGTTTTGTGAACTGATGTAACAGCTTGCTGTCCTTAAATGTCCATCTTGTGTACTCACCTTAAGAGGTCGCGGGTCAAACTGCACTTTGTAGGCAACGCCCGTGGGGGTGCACAGTGGGACGACTAGCCGGGTGTCAAAGTAGATCCGGATGTCATCAAACCGCCTCTTTGCCATGGGCGTGCCTTCCAGGGACGGGTCGGCCTGGGACTTGAGCAGCTGCTGGATGCCCTCGCGCAGGGGCCGCACAAAGTCCTCCCTCAGCAGACGGAAGTGCGTGTCCAGGTAGACGTGAGTGCTGGGGTAGCGTTGCGACGTCATGTTGGGCCTCAGGAAGGGCTTCTCGTCCTGGTGGAACTCCTCGGGCGTCGGGTAGATGCTCATGGTGCGGAAGTCCTCCTCGCCCGGAGGCGCGTCCTCCTCAGCCCCCAGGAAGGAGTAGTTGTCCGATCGCAGAGTGCCTTCGCGGGCCTTCTCCTGCAGGTGACTCACCAGCTCCTGGACCTTCTCCAGGCTCTCCTCGGTCTCCTCCAGGATGTCCAGGCCCGTGGCTCGCAGCTGGTTGATGGCCGGCTTCAGGAGAAACACCAGGGTGGACACCGCACGGACTGAACTGGAGGGGTAGATGCTGACCACGCTGTTGAGCAGACTGATGATGGTGTCCAAATTCTGCGGGTACCTCTCTCGGCGAGCCGGGAGGTGTTCCGACATCATTCCAGTCACATAATGCGGCAGTATCGAGAGCAAAAACCCGGAATCTTTTACCACTCCGGCCAAGTGCTGGACAGTCTTGCGGTCATGTTTGGACTGGAAGGCTTTGCAGAGAATCTCGCACAGCAGCTGAACCAGATCATGACTCATCGTCTTCTCCTCGAGCAGAACCTGTAGAGCTGCGTTGGTGGACAGTGTAATGGCCACCTCGGAGGCCTCCTTCTCCATAAGTCCCTCCAAATATTTGAAGCCGATTTTTCGAGGTGTGCCGTCCCTCCCGGTGCCCCTGCCCGCCCCTGCGCCTCGACCTCTGACCCCATCCCTCCCTCCTCTTCCTCTCTGGGCCCCATCACCCCCATCTCCTCTCTGCGCCTGGTCCTCAGGCCTCCGGTTCTGCTGATGGTGGTCTCTGTTGAATGCGGCATCTCTCATGGGCCCTCCTCCACGCCCTCCTGCTGCTCCCCTTCCCGCCCCGCCTCTTCCTCTGCCACGTCCTCCCCCTCTCCCAGCTCCTCCACCTCCACCGCCTCGTCTTTCCCAATTAGGTGCACCATTGGCCTGTCTATTTCCAAGCTCTGCAACCGAAAAGAAACAAAACATGAATAGAGAATCCCCTAGCAGATCGGTTATATTAAATGAGTTATGCAAAAGGAAGAGCCTATGAGGTCTAAATATTGGGAATGGTTGGTATTACCTCCTCTTTGCCCAGCATTTGGTCTTGCTCTTGGTCTTGCCCTTTCCCCTCTGTTTGGGTTCTCCATTTTCTATCTGAACTGAACGTCTCCAAAGGATGTGCTTTATGTAGCCCGCAGTTTCAACTATGGACAGATGATAGAGTACAACCATGTAGGGTTACTTTACTTCCCAAAAGGTGCTCTAGCACATTTAAAAGGATCCCTAACTTCTTTATAGAACAGTCAGAGATCTCAGTGGTACTTACTGTATTACTTCACTAATTATTACAAGCAAACAGCTCATGGTCATCATGTTTATGAGGAAACCAAAGAAAGACAAAGAAAGAAATATAGTTTCCACATAGATGTGACAGCTTCGACAGCTTTGAGACAGCTTCACCAAAGCCACATCAACTCACTCACAACTTCCTGCCCTGCTATCTGCCTTTTACCTCTCTGGGTTTTGTGGAAGTTATTGGTGGCCATCAGACATTCTGAAATAGCCAGCTAGCAATTAAGGCAACATTTTGTCATTTTTATGTTTAATATCATGGTGGTGTGCTGTCCAAATCATTTAATAGTTCAATCTGACATAAGCAAACTTGCTTCAGACTGTTGTAGGGTTCTCCTATTTAGCTGTGTGAAAACTGTTACTTCAAAAACTACAATGTTACTTTTTAAATAGATAAAATCCGCCACCTGGTGGACATGTAACGCTCTGACATTAAAAAAAAACAACAACAAAAAAACACTCGGCCTAGTTTCATTTCCAAGCAACTGATGATTCATCCCGAAACCACAACAATTGGGCTCATCTCTCGATTTTCAACAGTAATCTGATATATTAATGTAGGTTGTATGTAATGTCATTTTGGATGTCGAAATTCGTATAATAGGCCTACACAACTGAACACGTCATGAAAGGAATAATAACTAGCCATTGTGGTTTGTTGTTGTTGTTGTTGTAGTAGCACTGCTAGGCTAAACTACACAATTATACAATTGTTCAAAATGTGATTGCCCTAATAACTAATACTTAGTCTCATACTCTAGCGATGATACAGGACATTTTGCCGGTGTATGTACTTAGAATGAAATTGTTACCATTATACCACTTCCTGATTCATGCTCTCGATGTAATATTCCATCTGTGCGTACCTGCATGATCTACTAGAAAAACACAATGAATGTCATAGGCTACTCTATAACTTCAGCCTTACCTTTTTGTTTGGTAGCTTGCTGGCTTGCGTCTCATGGCCGGAGCGGCTGTGTCAAGACGGGACGAGTCGCCTCCTCTGACTTTAACACTGTCTCTAGTTTCGTTTATTTGACATCCTTATTGCTTGCTTTCGTTTTTGATTCACAGTTTGAGTGTGGTGACATCAGAAAGGAAACCATGCATCACATAACAATCATGTAGATGGGTTGTTTTATTATAAGGAAGTACACCGAAGTAAGTACAACGAGCACAAAACAAAAAACATTAACGTACATAATCTGTTTGTTTTTGTTTATTTACATGCCTTTTTGACAAATGGTACACTCTGGCCTGTCAAAAAATACATTGAACAATTGCATCACAGTCAAAGAGCGGCTTGTCAAATTTGTCAACCATATAAACATCATAAAAGTTACTAGAATAATGGTGGTATCATCATCATGGTATATTCACAAAGGGAGGAATAATGTTTTATTGTTGCAATAATAATAAAACAAACAGTGAACCACATATTAGTCAAGTTTTGTCCACTTTCGGTTTCCATTCTGTTCTTTTCCACGTTGACTAGAACACCAGCTCTACTTTCTCTTGTATCTACAAGCAAGAAAAAAGAAAGACAACCATGTGAGACGTGTTTTTCTGATTCAAATGTACATCAAGAACAAGTGAGCAGAAGTAGTTCTTCCATAAGAAGAATAATTCTAGTCACCTGGTTTTGGATTTGAAACTCCCCCCTTTCTTTGTTGAGAGTCCCAGTCTCTTCTTGTCTTCAAATGATGGCCTGGTTGAAAAATAAATAAGTAAATTAATAAATAAATACATAAAAGAGCTAGAACACAATCTGTCCACACATGAGTCAATCCTGTTTAAGGTGATAGGACCATTCAGTTCTTTCAATTAAGCATTCCATTCACAGAGCATCTGTTGCAACAATTCCCTTCCACGATGATCAGTGGGACCAGCTACAACAGTTGTGATGGTGGCACATGCATTAAAAAAAAAGCCCAGTGTAATAAAACGTTAAGGCAACTTTTAGAGCAATGTTGCTCAGATTTATTGAATTGAATGATTGATTGATTGAATGATCATGATTATTTGCCTACTGATGATCGAAGTTCTCCAGAAAATGAATTGTTGCCCATTATCCATGGCAACACTTGACAACCACAATGAGGAACACATTGCTCAAAACGTTGCCCCATGCATCATCCGCTTCTGACATTTCATTTACATCACAGAATATTACATAGCAACATCACATCAATGTGGTGTAGAAAACCTGTACAATCTTACCCAGCTCTGTACTGCTTCAGTGCCTTTTTGCTTGTGTTGGTCAGCTCCTTATCAAACACTGACTTCATTCCAGGTTTTCCTGCACCCTTCTTATTTGCTGGAGTTAACATAGAAGAAATACAACTTCACTAACAGCAGTCGTCAATCACTCAGATCACTCAAATAGTAGAGTGGTTTCAACATTCCACGTAATCAGGGGTTGATCCTGTTTTTACAGAACAAATAGATCTGTTGAGCATGCCTAAATAAAGTTAGCAGTTTCATATTTTGGCATCAGGTGAGATGCTACTGATGTAACCTGAGGGAAGAGCCCCTTGAATTTACATCCAACAATCTCATTCACATCTACTGGCCCATTAGGCAACCTGTAGCTGACTACTCTGGGCAATGTCATCAGAACTGGACAGTACTGGACATTCCCATGTCACACACACACAAAAGGAAATAGATCAGGTCATCATGTGTACCTTTCTGGACAGGCTCGTCTTCTGGACAGGCACGGGCTCGCTTAGGTCTGCGGTCCCGTTTGGCTGCCCTCTCTGCGAACATCTGTGACTTCAGCATCTCAAACTGAGCCCGGTCCTCTGCCTGGGAGAGGCCAGCATAGGACGCCAAGGAGAAGACAGAGGGAACACACAGACTTCAAAAGAACGGCACACAAAAACGGCACGATACACTGGCTCTGTCCTAGGCTCTGTCCTGTTGCCTCCAAATAATATCGAGAAATCCTGGCAGGTGTTCTTTTATGAGTTTCCATGCAATAGTAGGAGGTAAAAATGGCTGGAATTCAATATTTTAAGGCTATTTCCTTAATAGAACACCAACTTCACTGCTTTTGCTGAAGTTTCAATGGCAACACTGCCTTGTGCCATCCAGTGCTAGCAGCCACGGCGTTCAAAACAAACTCAAAGGCCACGGTGACATTCTTTTACCGTCATTTCTTTCTTCTTGCCATCTTTCAGGAACTGCATCCGTTTCTTCTTCCCCCTCATGGCCAAGTCGAACTCCTGCAGAGCTTTCGTCACTAAAGCAAGGAAAGAGAGAGAGAGAGATGAGCGAGTTCAGGCTGTGCTCTTGCCACACGGGAAATAAAATGGGTCACCCTGACTGTTCCGAGACACTAGGCCGAGCATAAAAAGTAGAGCTACTGAGCTGGCGTGAAGAGGAAAATGCCAGCTCCACCGCCGTGGTGCTGTATGAGCTCATTAGCAATAGCCTTGCTCATCCCTCATTCATATTGGGTCGCGCTACATGACAGCACAAAGGCTACACTTTTTTCCCCTTCATATCAAAGAGCTTTTTGAGCCTCTACTTCCTCTTTTGAGGGAAAGAAAGAGGAAAGCTATGGGGGGGGGGGGGTTCACCTAAGTTTAACCACATCCCGCAGGCTTACATTTCTGGCCCCTCTCTCCGTGCCTGACTACTCACTGCGATCCTGCTTCCTCTCCTGGTGGGACTGGAACCAAGTTCTGGGCATATCCTTCTCTTCAGTGGTCTGCGTCAGCTTCTTCTGGGCCGAGCTGATCTAGGGACGCACATGACCACCAAAGCTCAGAAACCCAAACCCAAAGACAACAGATACATCATGATGGTATTGTTTTTGTTACCTCCGCCAAGGAGGTTATGTTTTCATCGGGGTTTGTTTGTTTGTCTGTCTGTTTGTTTGCTTGTATGATTACTCAAAAAAATATGGTTGGATTTCGATGACATTTTCAGGGAAGGTCTGAAATGACCTAAGGGAGGACCGATCAAATTTTGGAAGTGATCTGTATCACCGCCTGGATGTAGGAGGCGGTTATGTGTTCGTTTGGCGGAGGTTTGCGCTCTCTGAGTGCTTTTCAGAGGCATTACCTGTGCCTCTGAGTGGGCCATCTCTCGTTCCTCCCTCTCCAGACGCATAACGGCGTACACATCCTTCTCCAGCTTGTCAATCAGATCCCTGAACTTCAGGATCACCTCTGGGAACAGGAAGCACATCATATAACCCATGTTCCATTGCCAGTATAGATAGTGATTCACTTTGGGCTTGGTCTTGTTGCAACGTTTTTAATTCTTGACGTTGACAGATAAAAATCTAAAGAGCTCATATAAAACATGAACATACTGCAACAACTTTTCTTGCCAAGAGACAATGCGCTACCATGCTATCTCAGCGCACCATCAGCTTGAAAACCGCTAGGACTGCCAAAACGTGGTGACCACTCGCAAAACTGTGCTACAGGAAGTACGAAGTAGTACCGTACCTTGAGGAAGTACGCGGGCCTTGACGGCCGCTTTGGCCTTCCTGACGATGTCCTTCAGCATCTTCCTCTCGGTTTCGCCCACCAGGGACACGGAGCGGCCCACTTTGCCTGCTCGCGCCGTCCTGCCCACTCTGTGCACGTAGTGCTTCACCGTGTTGGGCATCGTGAAATTAATGACCTGTGGAGAGAAGGACCAGCACCGGTTGGATGAAGCACGTGTCAAAGGCTCAGAGAGATTACAATATTATGATGTCCAAGAATTTTTTTGATCATTTCTAGAGGGGGGAATAGTGATGGCAACACTGTCAAACTGGTTCATTAGCTTCCTGAAAACATGATTTAAAATGACCTAGGAGAAGAACATTCCCCAGTTCCCAGTAATGTAGGATACTTTATACATGTAAGAACATGGCTTGCCAACACTCTTTTCCTTCCAATTTTGTGAAGACGATTAGACTATCTCATTTTAAGAATGACTTCTTGGATTGAGGCAGAGAAAATGACTGTACATTGTAAAGAGAGCCTCACTGTTATATTTGAAGGAAATGTCCACAAGAATTCCTAATGTTATCTGTTTACAAATGGCCACCCTTTTAGGCAATCATTCATAATCATAAAATGCTCTCATTTACTCATCTATAACCATGGCTCTGTTACGTTACGCATAAGGTTAACTGAACGTTTCCAAATAACTTACTGTTTTGACACCATCGATGTCCAGACCTCTAGCAGCTACATCAGTGGCCACCAGGATATCGATCTGCTCATCTTTGAATCGTCTGCAACAGACAATAACACTACCGTTATCACATCCTTTAGGGGCGAGCACAGCACAGCCTCCTGTGTGTTACACTGATCAGATCCAAGCCGCTTCATGAGACGGTACCTGAGACTCTCCAATCTCTGGGCCTGAGAGAGGTTGCCGTGGAGCTCGCCCACCTTGAGGCCCATCAGGCCCAGCAGGATGTGCATGCGGTGGGCCTGCTTCTTGGTCTGCGTGAACAGCATCACGTGGTCTTGGAAGGTCCTGGTCAGCAGGGCTACACATGCCGTTGGAAGCACAAATTAGCGGTTAGCATCTCTGATGGCCATCATGCACGCGTACAAGTCTTGAGGTAATAGTCAAGGGAAATAGTCCCTTTAAAAATTACCTCTTCACAGGTAACAGGCAAGAACATACAGAATCCTTCAGCTGCACAGTTTAGAACACAATTATTGAATATGGTATTGGATTAAATGAATAGTACCACAATTCAAGTTATACTTCAATAGCATCCAATTCATGGGGATTGTTGTAGACAGAACATTAAACCATGATGAACCAAGTGTGCTGTTGTAAGGCTCTCAAGCTCTATGTGAATGTGGGGACACTATTGTTCATTGATACGGATAAGTGCGTAGTCTATGCAAAAATTCATGTGCTCTGACAGAACCAAATGTGCTTTCAAGCCAATGGCAATTAGACGCTTTACAGGCCTGTTTTCTCACCAGAGAGATGCAGTTAAATGTTAGAGGTGTCCCATAAAGGTTAATCTGACCTTAATAAAGCTTTATTACAATAATGAAAAGAAATGCAGGAGCAAAAAAAAATTAGACAAAAAAATCTGCACGGGCCAAAGATGAGAAGATCATTAAAATGTCTAAAATGTGCACTGGGAAAAGTGATTTTTTTTAAATCAACAGACCAATCCCATAACATTATCTACTTTCAGTGAATAATTTTTTACCGTACCAGCAGTGTGTGTGTGTGTGTGTGCGTGTGTATCTGGTTGCTGAGTAACATTCAAATGAAAAGACCACAACAAATTTGAATAGAACCGTCAACTCATTTGGATGTCACTCGGCAACCGTAGGATGACATCAAAAATGTGCAGTCGTCTCTTGTTTTTTTTTTTTTCAGAGCAGTGTGTGTGTGTGTGTGTGTATGCTTGTGTATTTTGAAACTTGGGTAATTCCTTAAATATACATTTGCAGTAAAACACTCTGCTACTGTAACGGTCAGCTGGCTCTAGAGATGTCTCTGGTTGCATTTGTTCCTGCAGAAGTAGATTAAGTATGCATTAGAGCGTCCTGCTGCAAGGTATATATCTGCTGAAGCAGCAGCATCGGTAATGTGTACAGACTGAAACACCACTAGGTCATTTTAGCGATAGAACATCTCTGAGGATGGGGGAAGGAGGGGGGGGGGTACTTAATGGTAGTGTGAGGGGTAAAAAACTTTGGGTTCTAGCACTATAATTCCTTTCTTTAATTTAGGATTAGCACAGCTGTTCCTTGTGGCTTCGGTTTGAAAGATACCTCAGTGGAAGAAATAGTGTCCCGACGGGAGAGCATCACTCACCTGCCACAATGGCCTCCCTGTCGCCTTCTCTGGCAGGCCGAATCCTCACAAACTCCTGCCTGAGGTAGGGCGCCACGTCTGTGTTGCTGTTCACAAAGATCCTCACCGGCTGCTTCAGGGACACTGTGGCCAGGTCTTTCACCTGGAGAAACATAGTCGAGTGTTAGCAAGTATTCAGCCACAGATGGCTGAAGAATACATCGTGCCAGAATGGCAACAGTCATTCTCCCTGAGTTATACTGAACATATTAATTAGCTTCACGTGATAAAAATAGCTTCAAAGCACGGAAGACTGAAGGGGGGGGGGGGAAACTCGGACTCGGACCATGCCACATTAACTGATTTCGGTGGACTGGATATTTTCCTTTTCTGCATTTAAATAAGTTTGCAAGACACTGGACAGGCAAGTAGATCATGTCACAAACCCAGAGAACTTGACAACAAAGAGTTACTGTATCAAACTTCATGAACCCATCAGCACTGTACGCACTGCATGGTTGACCTCTATGGGACTTTACGCTCAGTTCTCAGTGTTCTATACACATATTGTCGGAGTCGGAGACAATGAATCCAAATGGGGCATCTGCCGATAGAAGCACTGCTGGCACTTCAATGGCATTTAAATGAGAGCACGTACTCGTACTCCATGTACTCCATGCTCGCTGACTGACGGGCCAAATGCAACAGACTGACAGGTTTTCCTAAGCCACTCATTTGAAGGCATTAATCCCAGTGATAAGTAAGACATGGATAGAGTCTACATTATTGCTTTGGCCAGGCTAGAAGAATGGTGTTTAACACAGAAAACTAGGTGCAGTGACAGTTTTGCAGAAGGACAAGTAGAGGGCACGTAAATGTTCAGAAATGACAATGTGCCTACATATGAACAAAATATACAGCTCTCAAAAAAAAATAAGAGATCACTGCACATTTTTACGAAGTCATCCTACGGTTTCTGAGAGACATTCGAATGAGTTGACAGTCATATTCAAAATTAAGAGACTATTACCAATTCGAATACGACCATCAACTCCTTCGAATGTCACTTAGCAAAATGTGAGAAAAATGTGCAGTGGTCTCTTCATTTTTTTAGAACTGTATGATAACAATGTGCCTATATCTAGATATCTCATACTACAATATAAACAAATGAGATGTCTCACAAAAGGCATAAAAAGAGTGTGTTCATTTTGCTAACTTGGGGCCAATAAGCAAGGAGCCCCACAAACCTCTTCGTTCATGGTGGCGGAGAAGAGCATGGTCTGCCTCTGGTAGGAGCACATTCTGATGATCTCCTTCATCTGCTCCTCAAAGTACTCGTCCAGCATCCTGGAGGGCAATCACAACAAAACACAAGAGAGAGAGAGACAAGACACATGAGCTGCTTTGATCCGGACGACATGTCCTGGCCGTCCTATTCGCAGTGCCCGGCGCCTAAATTATTCATCCCGGCCGGTGCAGGACGCGGCCTCAGTTGGTGACTCAGCACCTGGGCGAGGAGTAACAAAAGCCCCGCAGATTAAGAGCTCAGCAGAGGCGCGAGAGAAAAAAGTTCTCAGGTGCCGTTTTTTCCGATACGTGGGCGGCTCATGCACGCGCCGCTGTCAGTCTGACCTGTCAGCTTCGTCCAGGATGAGGACCTCGATCTGGCTGAGCTCAAACGAGGGCGTGTTGTGCAAGTGGTCGATCAAGCGGCCCGGCGTGGCGATGAGGACATCGGGTCCGGCACGCAACGCGGCCTCCTGGGACTTCAGATCCAGGCCACCTGGAGCAGAGAGAGTGGGAAAGAATAAGCCAAGTCCACTGCTCAAACGGCTAGAGCCAAGATGCAGTGTTTTACACAAGTACAATCAATCAGGGAAAGGCAAAAAACACAAAACATCAAAGTCAAAGCCTGTGTACTTTTTCAGACAATTCAGTTTGCCACCTTTACCACTTCAGAGAGGCACATTCTACATCTAGATTTTTAAGAGAATGTGTAATAGAACAACCAAAACATCTCTATGGTGAGCAGAAAACAAAGAGGATTATGGCAAGTGAAAAAAAAAAGATCACAGAAAAATGACTGCCAGTTACAACTAATTGAGATCTCTTGCCAGATTATTCAAGCTCTCAAAAAGGCCTCAACATTTCACTGCATCAAGGGAGCCTTGTGCAAGCCTGTAAAATGGCGTCTATAACCATTAGAAGCTGTTAGAAGCTAGCCCAGTCATTTGGCCATACTGCATGGTCCCTAGGCTGGCTGGATGGATAGTTGCTTACCCACAGCAAGGCAGGTGGAGACACTGGTGAACTGTGCCAGCTGGCGTGCCACAGCGTGGACCTGGATGCCCAGCTCTCTGGTTGGCACAAGGACTAGGACACGGGTCACCTGGGCCTGCTTGGGCTTGTACAAGAGTCGCTCCAGAACGGGCAACATGAACGCTGCGGTTTTACCTGGTTTGAGGGGGGGGGGGGATTAGTGTAAATAAACATCACAAGCATAAATGAATACTGACCACAGAGTATGATCTCCAAGCATTGAAACCTTCAGTCATGACAACGGAAGGGGAAAATGGATCCATGGCTCATTACCTCAGACTGCAGAATCAGTCTGCTGTCCGCAAAGCCTCACAAATTCCATTACAAGCATCAAACAATACGCTCACTCCAAAACCCTTCAGATGTTCACTGGGTACAGACACTGCACTGACCGCATGTTCTACACCAGCTTGGCAGCTAAGGCTGGAATGGATCTCTAAATGGAAAGACACGGAGTCGCTCTTACCAGTGCCAGTGGCAGCACAGGCACAGATGTCCTTCCCCATCAGCCCAATGGGGACACAGGCCTTCTGGATGGGGGTGGGCTGCTTGAAGCCCATGGTTGTGATGGCCTACAGACAACGAGAGAGAAATTATGAAAACAATTTGCACAGCAAAACAGCTACCGTTAATAATTGAATGAGTGTGACGTTTCAAGTGGGCTGCTCTTCTTCAGACTGCTCTTACTTAAAACAAAGAGAGTCAGATGTTTAACTGAGGAATACTGACTGTGTAATAACCAAATAACCAATAACCAATAATGTGTAATAACCAAAGGATGGCCAAGTATTTTAGCCATTTTGATTACTTTACTCAGGGCAGGAAGATAAACAAAAGTAACAGGAGGCCTGAACTGGGCAAATAATATGTAAAGTATGTAATATGCAAATAATAATAAGCATGTGAAGTAGAAAACTGGGTACTTCAGAGCAGTTTGTCCTGCCCTCAGATCTAAAACATAGTGGCAAGTTCATACTTGCACCTTAGAGTCAATACATTTCATGTGAAATGATATGGGCTACCGGTGTGGGTTGAATTGGGTCAATTTGTGGCAGAGCAGATACTGTGATCAAGTGACCTGAGGAGCCTACCTTCAGTATGGGTCTGGAGAGGTTCATGTCTTGGAAGGTTAGACTGTCATCATAGTTGGAAGCATCCTCAAAAAATGCATCGGGCGGCTGTCATCGTCAAGGAAATGAGACAATTAGATCATGCTGATTAGACTTCAACTGCATTAGACAACTATCACAGACCAAAACAACTTAACCATACAGTATAACAGTGTCATATAATACTGAATTAATTCATCAATATAAAATTAGTGGTTGTGGTCAAACCAACGTTTGATACAGCCAAAGACCTGTGTGACCAACCTCAGCTCCTGCCTTCTTCTTGCCTTTCTTATCCCTTACAGTATCTACATCGGGAAAAAAATCAACATCAATGTTACCAAATAATTTGGTTATATCAAGAACAGAACATCTGTATGGAGAAACAGCACTGACCAATATCGTCACGAATCTGATGCAGTGTGTATAAACATCTCTGGGCAACAGGCACAGGTTAGCAACAAGTGACAAATACACATGTTCTGGGAAACTTAAGTAGCTGTGTACTGAAATCATTGCTGTTCTCATAGAGACCAGACAGAGAGAGAATATTTCTCACTGTAAAATGTATTTTGTTAGGGTTAGACACAAGGCACAAGAGCATTTGGATAACATCTGACTACTGTGACAGTCATCACCTGCTTTTTTGAGAACCTCTTCATCTGCTGAGGAGAACTCTTCTTCATCATCTTCATCATCATCATCATCATCCCCCGATGCTTCAGCGTCATCACCACCTTCTTCCTTATCATTATCCCCATCCTCATCGCTGCCGTCATCCTCGCCTGCATCTTCATCTTCTTCGTCCTCCTCGTCCTCCTCATCCACCTCTTCTTTAATATTACCATCTTTGGTTTTGTCAGAGCTCTGTAATGTTTTTCCTTCCTTCAAAGCTTTTTCCTGCGAAAGGCATGTCAGTTAGTATTTATTTGTCAAGGCTGCATTATTTCGAAGAAAAACAATGAAAGGCTACTTAGAAATAGGCTAGTTATGACTCACCTCAGTTTTCCTCTTTTTGCGCACTTTTTCAATTTTCTCATCAAGGGTGGTAGGTGTTTTCTGAAAGACGACAGACATTAGCGATCAGTACAGATGAGTTTCGTTGTCTTAAAAAAATCACAGTGAAGTATTACTTCCACCAACATCTTTCCCTTGATGGATCTGCCAGGCAGAAATCTGACACATGTGCCTGCCTGACACCATCACCTAGTTAGAATGACAAAAGAACAAGACATAAACTAACCCTCTTTTTCATCTGAGCCATAACGTCTGCCATAACCCAGTCCTCACTGTACAATCCATCTCGTTCTCCAAACTCGAAGTCGGCAGTGAAGACATTGCTACGTCCTTTCAACGCTTTCTTCTCGCGTCCTAAAACAATAGGCTGTTCCTGAGAAAATACGTAGGATATTTGCAAAGGTTATCGATCACATTGAGCTTAAAAACATTGTCATTTCATGTCGATTGCGAGTCCTGTTAAACTCCTGGGCCACTGAACATTTTCCAAAGCACCACATTTCATCTCATAAACTTGACTCACTGTTTCCCCGTCAGATTCCGAATCTGGATCTTCTGGTATCTCATCGTCGTCGTGGATAGTACCAATAAACCCAAAGTCTGATAACATTTTGTGTGTAGGGAACCAACGATAACGTTGGATATGCCAGGTATGGAACTAACGATAAGTTAAATAGCTAACGTTAGCTATTCCAAGTCTACTTGGGAACTAACAAACGACGTAGCGTATCTTCAGTAAAAGCTGCCTTTCGGTTTTAAACCTGCTAGTTACTTAAATACCAGCAGCGTAAAACATTTGTAAATCCCAAGTAAAAAGGTTCTTGAACAACATTTCTAGTAGCACACGTGTGCTGCTCATAGACAGTAAAGAGGGTGCTACACACTTTTCGAAGTGTTTTCTGAACCTGTTTTGTCTAGTGCCCTCTAGCGCCTCGGAGGACGCTGGGAGTGCGAGACGCACTTTCTTGAACGCAGTATCGAGGGGCATGCACTCCATGAAACATTCCAGCTCATTGAATTTGATAAAGATGAAATGTCAAATTTGAAATATGTTTCAAATGCATTTTAAAGCATTTGCTCATAAGCTCAAAATGAGTGATGCAAAAATAATAAAAACACGGATAAGTAAATGACATTATGTAGTCACCAAAATGTTTACAGGGGGCATTTTCTTCGTTTCACTTACGAAACGCAGTTGTCAGCATGTTCACCGTCTTGAGCAGATATAACCAGGCGTGTAGTGGTAAGACGAGGTGGTTAAACGGTAAGACAGAATGGGCCATGCGATATATCAGATTTAAAGGCATTTAGAACATGTTTGATTGTTACTTTATCCAATGTTTTTTAACAATACCACCAGTGGTATGAAATATTCCCCTGGAGTGTTGTGTATAATATTGTGATTTAATGTTACAAGTTTAGTGCAATTAGTGAATAAATGCAGAGGTGGATATACTGTTTACTAGAGTTTAGCCTCCATGACCAACTTGGCTATAATACTGCTGCTTTCAGAAACCACTAGTCTGGTGTTCGCACACTTTACATTTCTTACAGATCTAATCTGCCAAATCACATTACCAACTCTGACATACAAAACAGAAATGCATGTAATCAAGTGTAACAAAATATTTCCGTTGGAAATATTTCAAACATTAATATTCGTCCAGGCTTTACACGCCTACAACTGATCCCACCTGAAGGAAAAGTGCATTGTGAATAATTAAGGCAAATGTCTCAGGCAAGAGAGCTGAAATGAACCAGCTAGAGAATCTGCTACTTTTACCAACACCCTGTGATAAATAAAAAATATCTCTACAAGGGGTAGGAAAAACCAAAGTGTTTTAATCTGGTCAAAAACAGGTCAGACAGGCAGGCATTAACCCAAAACTGAAGTCATGTTGAAAGGCAAAGTACTCAAAAGCAAATACTAAGTCATTCTACAGCCATTAAAGTCACTGTATGAATCAATTCAGTAGTGTTGCAAAATAAACTGGGAATATTCACAGGCCAATTTGTCCTTCAGACACCTTTTATTTAAAAAACACAAATTACAAAAAAACAAAACAAAAAGAAAAAAATAAATCAAACTATACAACAGTCTCATTCAAGACTCCCATTCTCGGCCAACAAGTAAAAACGATCATGATGACTTCCTGGTTGAGTGTGCTCAGGGTCTGGGAGGACGCATTCCTGGTGGGGGAGGTCCTGAGGTAGGAAGAAAGGAGGGGGGGGGGGGGTTAAGTTTCAAAAGCCTTCAAGACATTTCTTTAAGTTCCTCCTTACAAAGCTCCTTACATTTTCACTCCGACACTGAATGTTTGATCAATAATAATACCAATAACATGCATTTACACCTGAATTTCATCGTAACATGCCATTTTCCCCTAATGCAACAGCTAACCATGTCCATGTTGGCGCTAATTATATTACAATAGCGGTAGGTTAAAAACACACCTGGTAACAGCTCTTCGTGCACATAACCCATTACCCTTATTTTAGAGTTAATCCAAAACGGAGCTTACCTCTCATGCCAGGAGGAGGTGGTCTCATGCCGGGAGGGGGCATGCCCATGGGGGCACCACGGCCTGGGGGCATTCCCATCGGAGGGCCCATGGGTGGGCGCATGCCAGGGGGAGGACCCATCATACCTGTGGACAAAAGGACCGTTAACAAGAGCGCCAATTCACGGTCTGGTTCAATAAACAAGGAACAGGATGCGGAAAGCCAAAGACACATGACAACCTTGCATCTAGGTGAAATGATTGATAATAAGTTGGTTACAACGAATAGCTCTCCTGTAAACAGTAAAATGCCTACCAGGGGGAGGTGCTCCTCTTCCCATGGGTGGCGGAGGTCCTCCTCGGCCAGGTGGATATTGTGTGGGGGCACCTGCAATGCTGGCACCAGCCGCAGCTGCAGCAACCGTGCCGCGACCTTGAGGAGTCATCACCTGAGATGAAAAATTACATCTTAGGCTGGAAGAGAATACAGCTGAAATGGCAAAAATAAAAGGCTGCACACATTTTTAAACTGGAGCCCAGTCCTGAGGTCGTATCAAGCAGTGTGCACTGTTGTGCAACTACAAAGACGACAAGGAGGAGAGAAGGATTTATGCAGCAAATAAACCCATGCTTACTTGTTGTGATGGGCCACCAACACCTCGAACTGGCCCGGCCAAGCCAGCAGGAGCCTGAGGCATTGGAGCTCCGGCGGGTACTCCACGGCCTGCTGCCCTACCAACACCGGGTCCTCCGGCCACACCAGCCAGGGGGACACGAGCAATGCCGGTCTGAAAAAGAAATAGTTTGAAGTTTAACACACAATAAACAGGCCTGGCAATTCACATACCACCAATTACAGAGAAGCAGAGAACACCTACATCTTTGGGAGGGGGACCTTCCACAGTCATGGAGACTAAATTCTCTCCTCTGAGCAGCACAAGACCCAGTACCCTCTTCTCCTCACGTTCAGGCTGTTTGGAGTTCTTGGGCCTGAAAACAGAAAAACCAGGGTTAAGGACTAATGGTAAATGTAAAAATCTTGTCGAGCATTTAGGAGACCTCCATTTGACCCCACTTACTTTATCTTCCTGAATTCGTCGCAGTCGCACAAGATGAGGTTCATGTGTTTGTCGAAAGCCTTGAATGTCCCGATGAATATCCGTCCGTCTTGCAATATACACCGCATTCTATAGTCGATGTGTTGCAACATCTTACTGCTTTTGCCAACCGTCTGCGAAGATAACAATGCATTGATTTATCAACATACAGAGTAAGGAATTCAAGCCTCTTTAGTTCCCAGCGAAACAAACAAGTAACTAACACACAACGTAAACGTAACGTTGAAAGGAGGAAGCTTAGCTGCTAGCCATTTTGCAGCTAGAAACACCTTTTCAAGAGACCTGACTTCCTACATATCGTTAACCTTTACATTAGACAAACACTACAACACATTCATTCAGTATCGTTCACTCATTCAGAACAGCAAATGTTATGGGGTCTTTGATAGTTTGCATGACTAGCCAAGTGGATGTTAGCCAAGCACTCCCAATTGCACAGCGCCAACTTCTAAAATGAGAATAACTGAAGATCTGATATAACGCTGACGACCAAGTATAGTACTTGAATGCATTTTTAACAATGGCCAAATCTTCAAATTCCACGTAGAGTTAAGGCACTTGCCGTGCTACACTAAATCTGCAAATGAATCAGGCAACTACATTAGACCGAAACGTTAGTGTGTCGTAGCTAGCTGTTAGCAATCTTGCTAATTCAAATTCAGAACATAAATCCAATATTTTCCATACATAACCTACAAATACGTTAACGGTTTCGCCTGAACATAATCAAATTAGTAGAAACATAGATTCTCACCATGGTTGCGATTCTGATGGTCCCGATTTAGGTCGGATTACACCAGAGAAATCTAAAAATTGACCCGCGAAGAATATTCCGCCGGGTCCCCCTTTATCGTTGTACAACCGGAAGTGATGGTCCGACAAATCAAGTTCGCCCGGAACGTTACAGCAGATACATTTCGTTCCATCCTGTTTCCCCAACCTGTACACATTTCGCCTTAGAATAAATATTTTGACTAATTCTCACAATTGATACTGTCCTCTGTTTGCTGATGGTAGGCCTACTGCCGTTTGCTATTTTTCCAGTCATTTCTAGAACTATTACCAAAAGTATGCAGCCTATGAAAATACTAAAAAGTTCAAAACCACTTTGTAAGATTATAAAACATGATGAGATGGGATCTGTGTATCCCTGTGAGATGAGTTAGGCCTACAACTGAAATTGCTCAAAAACGGTCTTCATTTTAAATAAAAGCAAATCTTGATTAAACTCCAATGAGCTGGTCAAGAAACACAGAAGCAAAACATCGGTCTAATGGTTTTTTTTTGTCAAACCTGAATCCAAGATTCAGTAAAAGTGTCTTGTTAATGGCATAGCAATTTGATAGGCCAAAATGTGTTAGGCCTGTCTATTAGGCAGACACACATTTCCAAGTCTTCAATTAGACAAAGCAGCAGAATTATAATGTTAAAACTTAAAAACACTAGGCCACTAGGTGTGTGTGTGTGTGTGTGTGTGTGTGTGTGTGTGTGTGTGTGTGTGTGTGTGTGTGTGTGTGTGTGTGTGTGTGTGTGTGTGTGTGTGTGTGTGTGTGTGTGATGGTGGGGGGTTGGGGGGAGGCAAGAAGAAAAGAGAGAGAGAACGATTAACCCTGAGGAGGTGTGAGGTTACTAATAGTGCTGACTGTAAGTGGAAAAAATATGGTGGTTCAACAGAGTGATTATTACAATTCCAGCCAATAAACAGCTCTAGGGATATCGAAGGGTGTAATTTGATTGACAATTTATCCCAAACTGAAACAAAATTAAGGCTTGCACCTAGTTATGTAGCCTATAACATTTGTACGATTTTGGTTTCGTAATGCCATCAATTAAACTAGTTTGTAAATTGAAAGCAGAGTATTGCATATTTGTTACATATTTAAGCCAAATATCTAAAGACAGTAGTCCCATTTTCAAATGACTAATGATTTCAGCAACATTAAACATACATTAACATTCAGTAAATGGTTTCATCCTGCAACTTTCAGTTGAGAGAGAACAGAACCCACCTAAGTAAATGTTAGGAGACCTTTCGAGATTATTTTGTATTTCATAATAATTTATCATCTATTTAACCAGGAATGTACACATTGACACAGATGTATCTTTTCTAAGTGATCCAAGAAAGCCAGCACCTCTGCACCATTATACAAAGTACAATCAATCTGGAAAAAAAAAAAAAAAAAAAAAAAAAACAGTTGCCATGTTGGATTGGGGGTAGAGATGTGGAAAGAAGGTAATTTTAAAGAGATCAAGAGATTCATGAAAATAAGAACAAACACCCCTGATTATATTTGGTATCTCACTCCACTGCCAAAGATTAAAGAATCACAAATGTGAATTGTGGACTGCTGTTGCATTATATGAAAAGAGTAACACAGAGGGCGAGAACCTTACTGGCAGTATGCTACAGTCAGCACAACAGACTGAGGGTGAATGGGTTATACCTATATCTGCTATTACTCCAATAATAAAATGTCTTGATCAGCATTTGGAGCTTGCTTCAAGTTTAGGTTATATGAGTAAAGCCAATGTCACTGACCATATTGGTTTTTGACTCTGCAGTCACTGTTGCCAGATCTGTGTTTTGAGAGTATATCAATATAGCATTCACAGCATTACTTTCACATTGACTTATCATAGTCACAGATTCATAAAATATGCATGAGGACCCTAGCACCAACAGCACAGTTCTGAAGATGTCCTGCATTATGCCAGTTTGACAGGTCATGCCTTATACATGAAGGATGATGATGTTCAGAATTGGTGGGTGGATGCTCTAGAGCAGTGAAGTTTTTACCTTGCACTACAGCCTGCTGCATGGTGCAGCGCACCACAAAACGATTCAACAACCGTAGAACGGTCCGTGTAACGCGAACAACCTAGCAGTTTAATCTCCAGTGACCGATATTTAATTCAACAAATGTTTTTTAAAAAAAACACACACAGGTGTTTGAATTATATATTGCCAATGAAAGGTCGCTGTGTATTTGTAAATAAGCTACTGACTGACAGACGTTTTCATACATCTTTGAGTTACATCCTCAGGCCAGTGTGCTTAGTCAAGTGCTTGTAGTGTTTAAGTTTGCAGAGCAATAATTTGGAGGCTTTCACTACTTTGCCCCAGAGGCAGAGCACTCTATTTGCCCAGGAGAGGCCACAGTAGCACAATTAAGGGGTTTTAAGGCTTCACTAGCAATCTGGTGAAGGGGCATGAGGCAAAAGTAGACGTTTTAAAAACTTAAATTAGCCTAACTCAAGATCAGCCCTGTAACTGAGCATTGCAGTGTGAAACTTTAGGGAAATTAAGGAAGCAGCAATCAGGGACAACTCATGGCTCTACAAACAAAAAGGAGAAACAGACATGGTCCTTCCTCAAAGCAAAGTTTTCAAGAATTCAATTGAGTGAAACTATCAGAATGGCATTTCAACAGCCAGACTTTCCTGACGGTTCGTTTGATGGCAGCAGTTTGTGGATTATGTAGGCCTAAGGTTCTGGACATTCACCTAGCTAAGGCACAGTTCATAGGCTATATCTGCAGCAGGCATACTGTATATGAAAGTGTGTGATTAATTGATTTGTGAGTACGCTAAAGGCGGTAGATCATGGGAGGCCCCAGATTTCCATATTTAGCCATACCCATTGTATGGACTTCATTAGGCTAAACAGCATATCCACTTGTGATCCAAACATCCAAGATGTAAACAGGGGCAATGATTTTCCAACACAATTTGAATGCATCCAGTGTTCAGTATTGGATGCTTTCATTTCGGAGGGTCTAATCAAGATGCAGCTTAGCCTGTATATTTTTCAGCAAAAACGTTGCAGCGTTTTTGGTTTATTCTCATTTTGCCATCTCCCAAACTTTAGGAAGTGTTTGGATTAGTTTATGTGGTCAAAGAAAACACTCACTGTCAGTCAGGTCTTCTTGGGGGCTGCATGCACTAGGTCCTGTTGCCACAGCAACCAGAGGAGAAATCAGTGCAGGTTGTGATGCTCCAGCACTACCGCATTGAGGGGGATGGAGGGATAGCAGTTCCATTCGGGCAGATGGGACCTCAAGACCGTCAGTGACTCACCGACAGCAAGCGACAGAACGGGATAAAAAATAATGGAGTGATAAGGGGCAGTTACTTCGGACCTTGACTAAACACACAAGACAGGCACACGCATAAGGGAGAGTGTCGACCTACATACGAGAAATAAGGGTGAGTGCACAAAACTGCGGCGAATATTGGCTCGTGCATCGAATGTTGGGTCCGTATGCTGCAGTCAAAGGGTAATGTGAATTCAGATTTAATTACATTAAATAATCATTAAGTCATGGTCGTCATTCTGGCGTTTTTGCAATGTAAAAACGCCATCGACTGGTTTCTTAACGCTATAGCATACTGTAAAAAAAAAAAAAAAAAAAAAGCTCGTCGCAAAGTGTAGCCTAGTCTAGACTAGGCTATGTGGACGTTTTAACAAAATTTAATTTTATTCTACCATGTTGTCCCTCAGTTTTTCTTTAGAACAATTAGCTGACTGATTTGAATTATTTTCTAATGTGTAATGCACCCCAACGCAACGTCTGATAACATGTTTGTTTGTTTCAGAGCGACCAAATAACGGGCATAGAGACATGTAACGTTATTGATGAATGAAAGGTGCGACCAACAGGCTTCCCAACATGTAGGCTAGGCTACCCGGGGAGTCCATTTTTGATGGCATTCGCGCAACCCCCCAGAGACCAGATAAAATCTTTGTCAACAACAACTGCAGTGTAGGCTAATTGTAGCAGTAACCTGTGGCTGCGTAAAAATGTTCCTTGACTAATGTAGTTTACGTTCAATCTAACATTCTTGGCACTTCTAAACTTTATGGCTTTTATTTATTTCTAAATGTTTATGTTTTTTCAACAGCTTTAACCACCAAGAAATCCTTCAGGCCTATTATAGGGTATTTAAAAATATAGCCATACATGGAAACTAATGTATGCTCCAAAATCCAGTCTAAACTGAAATCATAGGCCTACTGGAAGCCAATGTGTTCTGAAACATTTGTACACTGATAAAGGATTATCTTCATTTGATTGTAAGATTTATATGATAGCCTACACTTAACAGTTAGACCTGACACAAATTGTGCAACTATTGGAAAGAATGCAACCAAAAATAGTAACTGTCAAATTAATTATGATAGTCAGATGATGATATGATACTTGATAGAATAGAAATATATGAAATATGGATAGAAATATGGATAAAATCAGCCTTGTAGGCTATTCTCTCTTAAACAAGTAAAGGAATTAAGTGACAGGAAAGTTTAGCTTATTATTCTCCGAGCCACAGCACCAGCCAGCCACAACAACATTGCATGGATTTGCTAAAAAACAAAATGGCTAAAGTTCATCCAAGTCCTATATTTTGTAGATGAAGAAGTGCGGTATAAATGTCTCTTTGTATATTACTTACTCTGAGATAGAATTAGTGTCAACCTGTCCTATAGAATAAAGCTTAGAGAAAGAAGTGACTTCCCCCCAGTGTAGATCGATTGACATAATCCATTATTATGAGTGAAGATGCTCTTTGTACACTTGAATATGACAATGACACTTACCCTTTTAAAACCCTCCATGTAGGAAAATATCAGAATGAATGGCGGGCATGTAAGACAGACTAAGCCTGATTTTTTTTATAAGGATTTTATATGGATTCACACAGGCAAAGCCAGTGTGCAATTACATTAAAGCTCTCAACAAAATCCTTTAAAGCATGCAGTGTAGTCATTCATTAGTCCTTTTGTTATTAGTGATTATTTTGTAATGTGGGGCAACGAGCCTCTTAAACAGCAGGCTTCAATCGGCCCCTATCCCAATGTCAAAAGCACGATAAAATAAATTAATGGCCCAGAATTCTGTCTGTCATAATATTTTTGCTCTTTCTTTGGTGAACTCCTTTCATATTCTGAGTCTTTGGATATTTCATGTGTGCCTCACATGATGGATCACCTAACACAGCCTCAGTAATTGCTCTCAATGGCCTTCCAGCCCTAGACCAAAATGGATTGGCCAGTCTTATAATCAAGACATTATTGTAATTGTGTCAAGAGAGGTTATTGTTTCGGTAAGTCATCTTGAACCATGTATTTCTGCCTGAAATGAATGCTGTGGGGAAATTAATTCCCAGCACTGTGGTGGTAATTGTCTTGTCTGTAGGCTTTATATTTTAAGCCATTAGGAAAATGTGTGGTGACATGAAGTTATACTGGCAGTAGGCTACTGCAAATCAAATTCTTGCCTGTTTGTCAATATTTAATGAATTAGGTAGCCCGCATGCTACAATCAAGAATCTGTCATCTCTCTGCTTTTTTTTTTTAATCTACTTGTCTATTTGAGTGAACAAAAAGATTGTACCAGCTCTTGAATCCTAAAATAAAAATCCTCTTGATTTACTTTAATCTTTCAAAAATGTTGTTTTTAATGAGGCTCAGATGAATGCAAAGGAAATGTACAAGCTGGCTTGCATTCTGCAAGTAAGGCAGCTAATCTTTTGTCTTTTATCATAGTCCGACTGCATATGTGTTGCCCTGCCTCTTTAAAAGAATCACACCTCAGAATAGTCCTCCGCACGAGGAGGTGGCTGATGTCATTTTTGCTTACCACAGGACAGGGACACAGATGGTGTTTGCTTGTTTTTCTGCCATCCAGCTGGCATAACTGTACCTCCACCTCAGTGGCTCTGAGATGCTGTGCTAGATTGGGTGCTACAGGTGCTCTCTCTCTCCACACACTACTACATGAAAAGGCCTCAGTAAAACCCCATAATAACCCCATAATAGCATTAATTAATAATTAATAACAGCCTTTTTTAGTGAGAGCATTAATTTACATTCCCCTATGTGTGGTTACAGAAAGTACAGATGAAGGTTTGGCTTGTTGTTTGGCTGCTGGGATTGAAAGAGGTCAGTTTTGGCCAGTTGGTCAGTTGGCATGATGGTACTTCCTGCCTACCTGATGCACATGACTGGATATCAGCATGGGATTTGGAAGCAAAATAAGCTGAAGTGGATGAATGCATTGTTGAGGAATAATGTTCCCATGTTGTCCTTCAAATTACTTATGAGTCATGCTGACCTCATCTAGATAATGTACAGTGGATATTTAAAAAGCAGTTTCATAAATATGTAGTGGTTCCGTGGATAGTCAGTTGTCATGCCATGCGGAAATCATGTCATGCGTGTAGGTTTAAGCTATATACTCTTGGAACGACACCAAGCAATGCATTTTTAATAGATAATGAATTAAAGACACTGGACTTTTCCACACGCTTTGTCCAGTCCTTAAACATCAAAGAATGGCCCACCATATACCCTCAACCAAATTGTCTCATCCTATTTATATATCTCCATCCCTCTCATTGAAGGCCCTTGGAGACAGGCTCTCATGTGAGGTGACGGTCACAGAGTCACCGGGTCTGTGGTGTTCCCCTCTCCTATCTGAATATACGGTTGTGGATATGCATGTTGTGTGAGAGCTTGTATGCCTAATCACTGTCTTGAGATTGTCTGAACACATCTTGTGGGAAGGAGTTTGACTTTCTGTGTGTGTGTGTCTGTGTGTGTGTGTGTGTGTGTGTGTGTGTGTGTGAGGATTGGTTATATAAAGCTTGCTGTGTATCCAGCCCCACAAGCCTGCTATTTATAGACTCAGTTCAAATTCTAACAACCTGCGCTCAGTGAGACACAGGAAGAAAAACGGAGGAGGAGAGGAGAAGAAAGTGTTGTATAATACTTAAAACAGAAAGGAAGAAGAAACATTTGTAGTGAATCCCGTGTCACCCCTCACCCGACTTCTATCAGTTGGTTTTTTTTCTTTTTCTGTCTGCCGCTATGTGACATTGTGCTTTGATTAATTCCTCTCAATGGAGCATGACTGAATCAGAGAGATAGGGAATAGGGATACACACGTCCATTGAGATTGAATGGTATCACCGCAGCCGAGCAATATTACATATACAGAACCGTGTCATTTTGTTGTGTCCAGTATCTCCTCCAGCTTTATTATCAGCATGGGTGCACACTGCTTGTCTCGTCCTCTGTCAAGAACAAGTAATTAGATGGAGGACTTCTTGATGCTGGGCTGGCATGTGTGTGTGTGCGCTCTTTACAACCATAAATTCAACGACTCACTTCCTACATGGAGGACCGCAGTTTCCTTGTATGACATTACGGGCAGCTGGTCCCTGAAGGGGGGGGGGGGGGCTTTTTCAGTGATGGATGGAGAGGACAGAGGTCCAAGGAGAACAGGAAAGGTATTCCAGATTTATGTGGAATTGTGAGATTAGCACTCAAAGGGCTCAGACAGATCAAGTTTGTGATGTCCGTTCTTATCGTTTTACGAGCAATGAGACCGACATGAATAACTGAGAAATATCATATTCTCCTAAAGGTCATTTCAGTGGAAGGAGTATAGATTTCAATGTTTTCTAGTTTTTCAGTGAATTTCTAATAATAATTGCATTGCTGTATGTTTCCGTGGTCATCCTAAATTCCTCTACTGTGGTATTTTTTTTTTCTTTTAGAGAGGATTAATCCCACTCATCCTGAAGGCCTTGGGATCACAACTCACCCGGACATCCGAATATGAACTGGACTTGGACTTTTTTAAGATTGAACACAGGTTTAATTTTAACATGAGATGTAAGCAAACTTATTAACTTCATGTAAAACTTACCAAGTTCATGTCAAGTAAATGCAGCCATCAATGAAGACTAAATCTGGATACAGCCTTATCAGTGGCTCAGCTGCTGATCTCAAAACAATGAGAATTAGAAGCAACAGGTTACCGGCCAATGTGTTAGTAAGAAGGCAACCTACCATAGGCTGACAGTAACGTTACCTGTGCTACAGTTTCAGATGTTTCTGAATGCTGATTAGGTATTCACTGTCTTCCTGATAAATGTAAATTTAAGGTGGACACAGATTTTCAAGTCATTGTACGCATGCTTCACTGTGCATATTCCTGAATATCAGTATATCAGTCAGAATATCAATGTTCATTTCAGGGTATTTTTGACCACTGGCAACACATCAGGGCCTTGTCAGAAAAGTCTTTGAGTGCCATAATTTGTCAAGACTGTCTCCTCCTCTTAAACTGTTGATGTAAACTGTGCAGGCTGTGTTTGTTTTTAAAAAGATTGTGTCAAGACTTGAAATTGCTCCAAACTAATTGTGCATCAGGGATTGACTTCCAGGGAAACCGTGTGTGACTTTTTTTGGTATTGGCATATTTGTTGGTGGCCTGGTGGCTACGTTCCATTAGATTACCATTAACCCTCCCCCCCTCCCCAAAATCCTCCCAGCCACCGCCCATTGTCTCAGGATGAGCCAAAAGCTGGATCTCGAGGTGGAGAGCCCACAGCCTCTCATCTACACCTTGGAGGAGCTTGAATGCAAGATCTGCTACAACCGTTACGACACCCGCACTCGAAAGCCCAAGGTGCTGAGTTGCACGCACCGCGTCTGTGCCAAATGCCTAAAAAAAATCGTAGAGACTGGCGAGTCCTCCCCGAGCATCATCAGCTGCCCGTTCTGCCGCCACGAGACCCATGTCCCGGACGAGGAGATCTGGCTCCTGAAGGACGACAGCAACATCCTGGCCATCCTCGCCTACCAGGACCAGGCCAGGAAAAGCGGCTCGGTAACTCCCGGGGAGGTGCTCCTCACCCCCAACAGTCTGAGCGGGGGCGGCTGCGGCGGCGGGGGGGACCAGTCGCACAGCTCGTCCGACTGCCTGGTCATCACCATCATGGAGGTGCCGGGCGAGTCGCAGTCGTCGGACACCATGAGTATGCTCAACATGGTGCGCCTGTACCGCCCGCCCAGCCTGGACTCCTTGCCTTGCCACCTGCCCATCCAGAAGTGCCGCATGTGGACGTCGCGCACCATCCCCCGCTTCCTCATCGGCTTCCTCTGCCTGATCTACTTCAGCTCGCTGCCGCTGGGCATCTACCTGCTGATGATCCAGCAGCTCACGCTCGGGGTGATCCTGGTCAGCCTCGTGCCCTCCACGCTGGTCCTGTGTGTCTTCTACGGCTTCTGCCAGTGCCTGTGCCATGAAATCATGGAGGCCATCGCTACATAACGTGAAGAGTCACTCGTCGGGGAGTCGGTGTCTGTCGGAGTGACTCATAGCGAGACCTGTAAAGACTAAGCCAAATCACTGATGCATATCTGCCCCCGTACCCCTCTCCCCAATGCCCCTCTCCTGTTAATCCAGAGTATACCAGCACTGAACAGAAAATTCTTCATAATCCACTTTGTATGCAGGGCTATTCACAGTGGACTGTGACAGTTGGGATAACCTGTGAAAGGACAACCATGACTAATGGTTTTATATAGAGCTCAACCTGTATCAGACAGCTGTCATTTTTGTGTTTGTAACAGCTCACCACAATGGGCTATAACTGTGAATGCCCAGCTGTTGTTGAAGAGAACATGGTCTTATCACATCCTATACTGGCAGTTAAATGTAGTATATTAAATATTTCCTTGGTAGAATTACTGTCTACTTTTGGTCAAATTACTTTATGGAAATACATAGTATAAGGATGTGTTAAAGCATAATCACCTTGTATGCATTTGAAGTTTCTAGTTGCCTTTGTAAGGCATGTCTATGCCCAAGTACTTGTACTTTTAATGTTGTGTTAAAAATGTGTTCGTCATTGCAAATGGAATGGACAAATAATACCTTCAAACCGCCTAAACTGTTACTAGATATTCAATAAAGAATCAAAACAGTGTGTTAAATTTGCTGTTATCCCTTTGGTGAACTTAGGCACGTAACACCATTTCAATGTTAGACAGATCTAATTTGAACATAATGCCTCTAAAACATTCTGGAAAATTAAACCCCTGTCTCATATGTTTAGTTTCATAAACATGATTGAAGATGACACGGAGAGCACCTGTGTTCAGGGTGGTATCTGTTTTTATGGAAAATCCCATCCATGTGATTCATTATTAAATCAAAACAAGTGCCATGTTGGGTAATGAGATCAGGGAGGAGGAAAGTGTCAAGGTTGTTCCACAGATATTGCAAGTCAGTTAACGGTCCTTGCGAAACTACGCACAGCTTAGAAATTGAAGCAAAAAAACGTGAACCACCTTCAAATAACATCTGTCACTCAGTACTTTTCAGAATAACTGCAATACTAACTTTTCCGAACTGGCTTGCATTGCTCCTGTCTCTTTAGATGTTGCTTCTACAGTCTCTTTTGCTGCCCTCAGATGTCTATCTATGCCCACAGAGGACTTTGGCTGAGCAGGTTAGTCGGTTGACTATCAGCTTTTAGCCTTTTCACTGAGAGGACACTTTCTGCTGTTGCAGGTGTGTGACTGTGCCTTTAGTGTGTGACGGGGAGTGTTGCTGATTAGCCCGTGTGGGCCATTCACTACACTCCCCTCAAACGCCTGAAGCTCTCCTCCACCAGTGCTACTCCCAGTGATTAGGTTGTCCATCTCTGCTGGGCAGTGGGGGTATTACGCCAGAGAGGGTATGTCTACCGAGGGTCCGGCTGCAATGTTGACATGCCTTGGACTACAGAGAATGCCACATCCACCCCGAGGTCTGCTATCCATGGTGTCTGTCCATCACAACAGCTGACAGCACAGTGAGACTAACAGTCTGCTTTCAACTGTGGCCTCACCTTCGATATCCACTTGGCTAAAGACAATGGCGCATACACACCATGGTCTTCTATGCATGATGCTTGTCCATCACAACAGCTGACAATGCAGTGTGGCTCTGCTTTTGACACTCCTCCGTCCTGCAGGGAAGTGAATCTCTTCCACCAAAAGACTACACTGGAAGGTTCAAGAGGTGACAGAACAGGCTCGGCTCCAATCAAAGAGGCCGTGATAAATGCTCTAGAGAAATAACATTCATTCTGAATGATTCGTTCATCTCACATAAACTTGATATGTTGTGTATTATGGCGACTTGGCTGAATGTTGTTTAATCTTGTTCTCTTAACTCTTGCCACCACGTTGCACTTAGGCTACTTCAACTCCCCAAGGACAACTGGGTGAGGAGAAGGAGTGTAAACTATTTTCACGAAAAGTTTGAATTGTATGTACTTGTCATCAATGTTCAATTCCAGTTTTGAACTGAATGTTTGTGTTTGATCGAGCTCACCCATTGTTGTTTGCTGTGATCTGCCAACCACTAAAATATAACATACTTCATTACTGACTTTTCTGATTTTTTAGATGGAATTATGCCAAAATATGACAGGGTTTTAATTGTAGGAGAGTTTAATATGCTTGCTGTCTGACTAAGCTGATGGTTTTAAGATGTTTAAAGTGTATTGACTTTTTTAATCTTGTATCTGTAGTGGGTCTTAGACATAAGCATGGACAAACATTAGATTTTCTATTATCATGTGGTCCCGGACGGTAGGGTGATGTGTGCTGTTTTCATATGCCTGCTTTTAGATTGACCTCCCTTGCCATGCTAAACGGTGTGCTTAAATTTATCATTGACACATTTAAGCAGTCCTCTACCCAATTCTCCGCTATTTTCCAACATGCTACGGAGACTCATTGCCCACCCCTGACTGTAGTACTGAGGAATTAGCCTCACTTCTTTATTCAACTCCAAAAAATCTGAACTGTGATTATATGACATGTCTCGTCATGTGGCTAGACAAGAAGGTAAATAAGGAAAAGAGACAAACTGTAATTAAGTGTCTTGTGAGACAGCTGGTTAATATATTATACAGTATATAAAAGTTATTTTCTAAAAACTGCTATAAATCTCCTGTACCTTTTAGTTCTAAGTCTTAACTCTGTATTTGACCCCCTAAAACTGAAATACTAACAGAGTGCTGCTTAGATTCATTGCTTTTTGAGTCCAGACCCTGTCAAGAGCCTTTGGTCCACAATATGCCCATGAGCGTAGACACCTAACCTCACTTCAGTGGCTGTGGCCGGATTAACTTCAAGATCTTTCTGTTGATTTATAAATGTTTGGAAGATCCAGATCAAAAAGGATGTGTTGGAAATAACACATTGATGTTTTAGGTAAGGACAACACAATTTTGTGTTGTTTTCCAATAGACCTAAGTTGTGTTGTTAAAGGTAGAAAAATAGACAAATGAATATTTGGTCCAAACCAACCTTTCAAAATGATATTTTTTGAGGCAGTCAATGCCGTCCCTTTAAGGCATAATGTCAGAGTCATCCAGAAGTACACCTGGACATAAAGGGATATCAATCATCAAAAATGTTGATATCAACCATACAAAAATTATAGACACATATTTCCAAAACCTTAAATTGGGCAGGCATTCCCAAAACATATGCCCTAATAGAGCCTTATAACAAAATGTGTCATTTGAGTTTCGTTGAATATGCTCTGTGTTATGTAAGCCCTATGGACAAACTTAAAGTGTATTAACTGATGAGCCAGACATTGATTTAACTTTTTTACAAGGTTGTAATGTGACAAACGATTCTCAACCTCTCACAACCTTGCAAGGCATATTTGCATATTTAGATATAAATGTGCCACATTCACACTTAAAACAGCAATGAGGATCCCAGAGACTTGGGTCGTAGGCCCACATCTGCAGCCAGTGTGAGTGCTGATGTTTGCTGTGTTCATTAGGCTAGAGTGGTTGCGCTGGTGACGCTACACACATGGAACACACCTGTTGCATCATGGATACCCCGAAGTGACACACAGCTCTCAAACAAGCCAGCGCACAAGTGTTCAATGAAGGATCTCTCCATACAGTGATCCCAGGGGACCATTTATCTCTCATGAACGGCCGAACAACATAACACCCAGTTAAATCGGAATATTCCTAGGGAGCACTATTAGTGATTCAAGCTTCTGCGTCTCTGAGAAAAAGCTGTGGATATTTCAGGCCTTTATGGAACACTGGGAGGAGTGTGCTCCTCTCCTGTTAGTGACATGCTCAGAGGCTCAGAGGCATCAGCTGTCTTGACTGGCCTAATTGAAACTTAGCTCCCAAAGGAGTGACTCCTACCCATACATCAGAAGGGAATATCCGAGGGTGTGTGGATAGCAGTGACAAAGTGTTCAGAGTGTGGAGCTTCAGAGGTTGTCCATGTAGTATCAGCCAGGGAGAGTCGAGACGCCACAAGATATTAGACACACCAGCATAAGCCGAGGTATGTGATTATATTTATTCAAAACCATTTCGGATATTTCTATGTCCATTTATACTGGGGATATAATAGAGATGATGTAGAGATTAACAGGCTCTCAGGTAATACACATAGCAACATCACATGACACATGAAGGACAAACACATATCGGTTGATCAATATCCATGTAAAGTTAGGCCTACCTCAACAAATGGAATCCAAAATCTTTTTTTTTAACATACTCTGCATTTGGGAAAGTCTACCTGTAGGCCTGCTTAGTGATGGAAAGATCCTTACAAGGTTGATAAGATAAATTATACATTTGTTAGGGTTCAGTAGGGGCTATTAGGTTTCAGAAATACTACATACAGTATGAACTGATATTCAGGCTCTGAGCCATCGCTGATGCATTTTGTCAGGTCATTTGAGTGCTAGTGTACCCTGATATGATATCACATATGAATACACATGAATTGATATTCAGGCTCTGAGCCATTGCTGATTGCATGTTGACAGATCATTTGAATGTTGAAAGTCTACCTGGATATCAAATGAATCGCTGGCGACGGTCAGTGGGAGAGCTGCAAGCCAGGCGGCGGCAGGTGAATGAGTGTGAGCAGGCGCTGGCAGCCCTGAGCAAAGTGATTGCCTGCTTCCAGCAAATGGCCTCTTCCCTGGGGAGCAACATGGATGGCAGTGGCCTCAGGGAAGAACTGGCAGAAATCAGAGCGATGGCTCACCGGATCTACACGGGTAACTGTATCTGGCATCTCAAAACATGCTCGGAGTCTATATGCAAGAGGACAGTCAGTGTGCTATTCTGCACCAGAAGCAGTCTGGTGTTCTAGACAAGACAACCTAAAAAAAGGAATCCTTCACAATTATAAACTTATACTAGGAATGGCAAGAAAATAGCCATCACTTTCCTATACTATATAGAGCCAAATGTATGGCAAGTTCTTTCAACCTTTGTGTAATGTCATGTTTAACCTTATGACCAACAAAGCCAGGAGAAAACGGATGATATTGCCTACTTCCCCCTTATGTTGTTCATATATCAAAAGCTTCTTCACCTCTATACCACAGGGTTGCATAGAAGACTCCTAGCACTGCTGACAGAAACAGAGCAGGCCCAGGAGGACAAAGAGCTGGTGGAGCGCCTTTGGGTGTTGTTCCTGTCTGGCCTGGAGACCTTTCAGAAGGACCTCCGCAAAACCAGCATCTTGCAAGAGCTGTTCCCACTTACCCAGCGGCGCGACCGCTGCGCCCTGGTAAAGACGGGCTACTCTGGGGGGTCAGAGGTCGCTGCTCGCGCCGCTACGGTCCAGACACCCTGGGTGTGTGTGGAGGATGAACCATGCCCCGACCTGCAGACACAAATCTCAAGGATGGAGACTCTGCTGCAGGAGATGCTGCAGAGGGTCAACGTGCCTGTGTGGACGGTGGAGGCCACACAAGAGGCCTGGGTGGAGCTTGATAAGGAAGAGCAAGACAATGATGAAACGCTAGAGGACTTGATGCAGGTAGAGGTGGTATCACAAGACAGCACTACAGGCTGCTGCCACCATTCAAGCTGCAGGTTGAGCTGCCTACTCTGTTTACTCAGTTAACCTGGCCTTGAAATAGATGAATGTGCGTGTTGTGTGTGTTAACAAATATTGTCTATTTCTGACTTTCAAAATTAAAATGTGACCAGAAAACACAGGAAATATGCACAGAGTAGACCACTGAAATACACACAAAATGCAGTTTTTGTTCCGATACCAGTCCAATTTCAGTCTCGAAGTACCAGGTTAGATATGTTGTTTTAGCAATGTTATCCCCCAAGGGTGAAGCTCTTGATGGAGCTGACGTTTCCCCTCACAGGCCACTGATGGTAATGCCTGGCCTGCCACAGCTATGATTGGGGTCTTGAGATCAGCTGCTGCCTTGGACATGGCTCAGGCTATGACTGACTACTGTACTGTACATCTTCAGGGGCCCTCTTCATTGTAATACAGGGTCAGCTTGCCTAATCAAGGTTCTTTGAAGAGACCTTTTGCCACGCTTCTTCCACTTTAAATGAGCAATGAACTCTTCCAGCTGTGGCCTTTCAATGAGTTCTTTGAAAGTGTCGTTATCTCCTTCCCACCTCTGACACCAATATGTCAGAGCTAAAACTAGTACCAGTACTAGCCAGCTTCAACTTCCCACTTGCAAGACTGGTCATTATAACACTGCAAAAATAAGCAAATGGATGCAAAAGACTAGAACTTCTTTTGCTCCCCCCCCCCTCCATTTTCTGGTTGAAGTCTAAAGCCCAATTCACACCAAAGATTCCCGATGCGACGAGACTGAGTTGCAGCGGTGTGAATTACAAGTTGCACGTAGTTGCAAGCAGTCGCAAGCCGCCGCAGAGCATTAAAACACGTTGAGTCGCAGTCGCAAGGTTTTAGAATGTCGCAGCTCGTCTCGTCGGGACGCTTTGGTCTGAACCCTACTTAATAAAGACAATCAATAAATAAATGTACAGCAAATAGTAATCTTAGTACTTGTTCCAGAACGTTTAATAAAGAAAGTGAATATACATTACAGAAAACAGAATGATATGAATGAAATAATATGGCAATGTTTTGACAAAAGATGAATGCATACTTAAACTTCATGAAGGGTGGTATACATTTTGAAAACACTTTTATATACATGAAAGGTTTTAAACAAACATCCTTAAGTAGTGTTGGTCAGCCACCTCTTATAAATTACTGATCAGTCCACATAAGTTGACAAAAGCAACCAAATGTAGCCAATAATTTTATTCACAGTTTAATAACATAAAAGTATAGTACAGAGCAAACACCCAACAATTCCTTTACATAATTAGAAGACAAGACAAGAGAGAAAGAAAGAAACAAACACGACAAAGTATAATACAGGAAAATGAGGAAACCAGATGATTTTCGTTAATTCTTGTAGTTTGAATGTAAATGGGCCTTGAATGCTAAAGAGAGTACGAGAGAGAGAGGGAGCATTCTGTAAATATAGACAAAATTATTTTCATATAACAGTACAAATTCCAATACAACACACTTCCCCTAAACTCACCTGCCTGGTCCGCCCAAAGGCCAGCTGCTACGGCATTCATTGGACTATCATTGTTTGGTTCTAGAGATGTAGGGAGGAAAAAGCAACACATATTTTAGAGATGTAGGGAGGACGATGCCACAGATCTATCTGACTCATTCACATGCATGCACAACTAACCTCCGAGCAAACTCTGAATCGATAGCAGTATGGACCGAACATCATACAAGGCCGACCATTTCTCCTTCAGGATGTCCAAGCAGATAAAACCATTTTCATCAACGTTTGGGTGGAAACACGAGGTGATGAATTTTACAGTGGGTGCCTTGTACGGATAACCACTGGGGAATTCGAGTGACAACTTGTATCTCAGACCTTCATAAACCTGTTTGTAGGATATAATAATGGAAACTGGTTATAAAATTATCTTAGCTTCAAGCAGTACATACAATATTTAGGTAAGAGCTATGACCGTTACAACTCAGGACCAAAACCTGATGTTACATGCACTGTTAACAGTACTGGGGAAATGATGTTTAAACTCACTGTTCCCTGTGCGCCATCTATTGTACCGATCCATTTAAAAAGGTTGTCACTCTCTGGAAAAGCAGAGATCCCCTTATCGCCAGACATCTACAGACAAAGGGATTAAAGTTAAAACATTGGTACATGAAATGGGACAAGATTCTGGTAATAATTTCCAGAAGTCACCAAGCTGATGGGGTCTCTCTCTGAACTCACCATTAATGTCATCAACTCCTGCTGAAGCCTACAGGTGGAAGGGAAACAAGAATCTATACTTAGCTCATAGCTTTCACATTGATAAGCACAAATACCACGGACTAAACAGCCACCTATTAGTTCGAGCCAAAGAACTACTCCTAGAACAAGGATTATACCTCGACATTACCTTTTCGAAACAGAGCCTTTGAGTGCATTTCCGCTCGTTTCGTTGCCTTTCAATGCTGCTGCGGACGAGGCTGCGGCTGGATCCCTGTTCTGAGAAGCCATTGTTTGATCTATAGTGATAATAGTTGAAACGTATTCGTTATAGCATTGTCGATTGAATCACATCTGTGATTCAAAGAGTCTAGAGATTTAGACATATTGACAATAACTGAAATGACAGGACAAAGGAGATAAATCATTGGGTGCTTTACAACCACGTATGCTCGATAACACGTTCTGCTGCTGGCACCAAAGGACACACAGACAGTTAGGACAGCATATAATTGATCAACAACTTAGATGAAAAAGAAATCAACATGATTCAGCCACTCTGACAGCTATCTAGAAATGCTATGCTATCAGACATAACCCAGCTAGCGTTACCGTTAGCTAGGTTAACTAAATACGCTCAGCTAAAGAATTGCTAGCGCTTGTATCAAACTCACGTTACCGTTTAAACCTATTTACAGTTGTACAACTGTGTCTGGACATCTATTATCGATATAATGAACCTCATAAACAATGACATCGGCGTTAAAACAGATGACTAAGCAACGTTTGACTGTAACGTTACGCAGAAACGGTCTGAGTGTTTGCAAATGTGGGCTTGCTGTGGCATTCTACCGAGAAGTTGTAAATTAACAACAGCTAGGTTTAAGTCACATCTGTACAGCAATTATAGCAATGCTAGTCAATTCAATCACATATTCAGTAAGAACAGAAAAACAAACATTACGTTCACACGACCCTTACCTAGTGTTGCTACCTTCTGGCCTTTAATGTTGAAATGAGTTTTTCATGCGGTGAAAATTTCAAATTATATCCCGCCCCCTCTGTTTAAATTCTTTTCCTTTACACAGCTTCCAAGCCTTAACTACTCTTGCAGCCAATCGTGGATCATGATTGGAAAACACTGAAGGCTCTTGACAACCATTGAAAGATGCGCATCCAGCGAAACTTTGATTTAATTGGATGACTTGCTAAAGTTGGGCGTGTCCTTAACCGTTAGTTTATACGTCACCTGGAAACGTCACTATCAAATTCAGGAAGTTGAACCAGCATTCACAAAAAAAAGAAGACATTCCATCCAAGATAATAAAAACAAAATGACGGAAGCTAATATAAAACAAAATATTTAATAGTATTGCAAAACAGTGAGATAAAATCGTTCACATTTCTTTGTTCTTTTTTTCTTCTTTTTACAATTTGCATGTGTAAAGATATTCATAAAACTATGAAGCAAGTCTCCCATTATATTCCAAAACACAAACCAGACTACACTACTGAAACATTGTGTGAGAGAGAGAAAAAAACTGTTTCCAGTCATTTCATAACATCAGTTACAGACATTTAGGCATTAGCTAGGGACAAATGCAAGTATAAAATTCCCTTTTCATTCATGAGTGACACAAACAAACAAAATAACTTACAGAATGAATTAACATATGCACCTGTGTGAGCAAAATACAGTTCTAAAAAAACATTTTCCTTGACATATTCAATGTTAAACTCAGAAACACAGTAAGGTGATACACCAGGTGACACCTGATGTTTGTAAAAAACAAATAATGTACACAGGATGTATAAAGCACTGCCAAGCAAAATAACACACAAGCACACTCACACACTCTTCATTTACAGGACTTTAAGAAGTTCACAAGTGGCTGCCTGATTCGCTTCAAATCAATTAAAGTTCTTTTTTTTTTCTTAAACACAAACCATAATGCAACATGGTACCTGAGGAACTGTGATCTAATGTTTATTATGAAAAAGGTGCCTTTCTGTGTGTTTCCTAATAAAGCACACATGAAAATGTGTCAATATTCCGTGTCAAAATCTGTGTGTGAAACTACACCATAGCAATAATTACAGCAACAGGGCCAATGGAAAACAAATACCGCACACATTTATTGTTCTAAAAAAGTCTCGAGGCATCAGTCAGTACGCAGACTGAAAAAGAGAGCCTTGGAGATTAAGGCTGTGAAATGTTTCCCCTGTTTTGGGAAAATGTACAGCTATGATTAGGATAAATGTGAAAACTAGTGGTCAAGCATTTTCTTTTGACTTTGTGACCTTCAAACGTCCTCGATATTAGTCCTTCTCTGACCTCTGGGAGTCCATTGCTTTCTGCATCTTTTCAATCATCCATATTGGCACCGCAAATGGCTTCAACTCATCCATCTTTAGGTCAGGACAATCTCTAAGGATTGACAGACAACATTAATAAGCACAACCGATAGTTAAATATCTCTTGATCAATTCCAAACAAAACGTGTTTAAAAAAACAATTATTAGCCGTGTTAAACTTTGCATACTTATAGTCATCACTGATGGCAAGATCTTGAACATCCTCTTCAATAAGTAGGTAGGCCTTCAAAAATAAAACAAGAAAGAAAGTAATAAGAAGTTTACAATTTGCACTTCAGTGCAAAAAATCTACACACACACACACACACACACACACACACACACACACACACACACACACACACACACACACACACACACACACACACACACACACACACACACACACACACACACACACACACACACACACACACACACACACACACACACAATAACCTCATAAGACTGTCTCACCATTTTCCCACCAGTTGCCTTCATATGCTGCTTCTCTGCAAGCCAGTGCTTATCTTGGGCATCAGCGGCATACTGCAAAGAAATGTGCGTGTGTACAGTCATAAGATCGCAATGATTTGGACATAACTGAAGCATCAGCTTTGTCATAACTGAATGGCTGATTATATTTTGTGATGTTTGATGACATTCATTCATTTGTACCTTAAAGAGGTCTGCATGTTTGATGTAAATCCTTCCTCTTGTGCCTCCCATTCCTAAAGCCCTGGAAAAAAAAAACAGTTTAATGTGCAGTTAGCGATCACACACAATTTCAAGGATACACATTTTTTTTTGTCGCCTTCAGCGAACATCTAATAGTCCGCTAGCTACCCATCCCATGAATACAATATAAGGTTGTAGGCAGCCCAGGCTCTGAAAACTGCAAACAAAGTGGGTGCAGCCTGTCCTCCAAACAAAAACAGAACCCTGTGTGGAGTTTACCTGCACCTTTAAGCAGTCTCATTCACACAAAGATGAGACCATAACATTCAGGAGGTGGTGTAAACATATCAATTTGAACCTACTTGTTTGCCCTTGACCCCAATACAAATGTGCTCTTCTCGTCAAGTCTGGAGGGATCCCACTGTAAATGTTAGGGGTGAAAATGTTATAATGAGACAGTAAGAAATATAGTTATTATGACATTGATCATTAATGAAAAGTGACTGTGAAACGTGACCTTTGGTCCTTCCCGCTTGACAGCCTCAGAAGCCTTGGGTTTTGCCCTTGACCAAAACATTACATTACATAACATAACATTACAAACAACAACAAATAACAACAAATTAAAAACCACAATAAGTGCATCAATGAGTGTAATAAGTGTATCAATGAGTGCATGGGTCATATATCCCATTAGTCTGCTGTTAAAATAAGCCAGTGACTGCAATTGATTTTTCAGGGCAACCGGCATGATGGTCACACTCACGGGGTGCTGAACTGGACTGGTCTGTCATAGGGGATGGCAGGTCCTGGTGGTCGCCCTTTCCGCTACAAGCATAACGTATTAGATAAAGACTCCAATACAAGCACCAGTATATAGAGTATAGAAAACTGGATGATGAGATAATTTTACCTTTTTTGGCACAGGGCTTCCTCTCTGACTAGAATCATCCTCCATCTGTCTAGCTCTCTATATAAAATTGCAGATGAATTGAGTGTTTTTAATCAATGATAATAACAGCGACCTATTGGCATACAATTATTAAACCCAGTCCAGAGTTTGAAATGAGTTCCCTTTTGATTTAGGATCTTGATCTCCATCTTCAATAGCCACAAACAATCAATTAATAGCAATAGCTAATTACCAGGAATTGTAAAACACAATTATGCAACAATTGCATTGCCTATAAAAAAATTCAAAGCAGACTGCTCTGAAAACATCAAGATTCTCAAGTCATCATTCGCAAAGATCACCTTGACAGGGGGCTCGACACCTGGTCTATTGGCTGTTTTCTCTCCTTCAGGAAAGAGACGCTTTGCCTATATAGAGACAGTCAGAACATAAATAATGACTTCCGTTCACACGACATTCAAGTGCATCATTCCTTTTCTAAATCAATGGTAATACAAGTGCAACTCTTACATGTTCAAGACAATTTCTGCAAGCCTCCTTGATCAGCTGATCAGTCTGGACCTCTTCACCAATGTTTTCCTTTACATTAACAGCGCCCTTTTCAAAGAACTGAACAGACACACAAAGTTCATTTTGTTACCCAAAAACACCAATGCACAATGACCAAGCAAAACAACATTTATCATCCTCTGTATTTGACATATAGTTGTGAGAGAAAATGGCAAAATTGTGAATAGCAAATAACCTGGATCACGTTGGTGCATTTCAGCTAGCTTTCTCTCGTGTGAAACTTTTACCATATTTCTTGGTTCAGAGAAAAGCAAAGAGCTACCATACCACCTGAATCCAGGTGAACCGTTGTGTCGAAGAATATTAAATCAGTTAATTAGTTAGTATGAAAGTTTCAAACTGCCCACCAAATTTAATAGAATAGTATTTCGGGAATGTAAGTAAATATCAATACAGTTGAATATCACAATGTTATGTTTTGTAAGTTTCAATTATCTAAAACACTAATAACTTTTAGTTGATGAGTTACATGCAAAGATTTGTGGCAGAGAGTGGCTGACTGTGTTGCTGAAACCCTGAGCCTCCAGATAGCAGTGCTTTACCAGCAGTTATCCATCTGTTATCATTCTTTCTCTCCAAACACATATCCCACTCATGCCCTGATTGCACAAAAAACAGGTTGCACTGATTGCATTAAAAAAATCCCATTCTTACTATTTCATACTTAATTTATGCATATGGCATTGAGTTATTTATGCTCCATGATAGTCTTCCTAATCCAGCACATCACCTTGCTCATAATACTGCAATACACTGAATTCTAATCATGTAGAGATATGTGGACCATTGGCAGATTCTTGCCAATACAAAGGCTGTTGCTGTAACTACTCTGAGACCAGAGCTGGCTAAAGTATGCAGAACTGCAAGGAAAGAGGGCAAGGAAGCACACACAACACCAGTGGAGATAGGTGTTCTTAGTTTGCCGTTTCTGAGGACGATGTTCAGAGACATGTGAAATCTTGTTGCTGTGTTTCTATGGTGGTCCAGGTTGATGTCCCTGTTTGGCATCCGAGACCCCTTCACACTCAAAATGGGTTGGGCAACATAACAGATACCACAGTTAAATATTTTGGAAGTGTCAAAGGCCTTTTTCAATTAAATACTGATGAAAGCAAGTTGTACCATAAAGTAGTGCCTTTCCAGGCCGTGAATGCAACATGTGGTGCTTTTGCCATTTGTGCATTGATGTTGAATTTCATGACATGCTGTGTAATGTGAAATAGGCTTGACCGGCCAGTGTGGGAAATCTCCTCCCTACAGCACAATGAATGTAACACACAATGTACCTGTGTCTGAAATTAAGGTTGTTTAAACATCCACTGACCTTCATATATTTCCTGAAAACGGCCAAAATGTCCTCGTTGAAGCTAGGTTGCAGAACAGTTCTAAGGAGATCCATGGATATAACTGGATCGGTGTAACTACAGGGATGGAACAGCACAACAATTATTTTCATTTCAGTGCATTGTTTTCCTACAGCATAGAACAGATGTTCTAATCTAATTGGTTAAAGGTGTTCTCTTCTGTGAACTGATATTTCAATAATAGACAGCCAAAGGAACCTTTAGCTTAACTGTGTATGAATGCTATTTGAAAAGTCTAAATTCTACCCCTGGGAGAAACACAGTTATTGATTTTGCAACTGACGTCTAGATGAGTTGCCCTGATATAGGCAGCAATGTCTGAAGAAAGGGGAAGGAAGCGTTCGCTTTGGGATATACAGAACCTCACACATTCTGCTACCTTTGCCAAAAGGCTCCAAACAAACATGTCCCACCCTGCTAAGCACACACATCAGACCCATCTCTCAAAAGATGTGTGCATGTTCTCATAGGACACTCCTGTGCTTCCTCACTCATTGGTTCATCGGTCTCCTCGTTTCTTGACTCTGATGCCAGCAATTAGAAAAATGTAACATCCTTGATGATGTTACATCTCTAACAATTGCTGGACATGAGACACCTGCACGCGTCCTCTCTCTTCCGGTTTGTTCCCACCAAATCGTTCAAGGAGGATGTCTTGTTTGTCTAATTGCTGCCAAAGGAGATAAGGAACTAGATTTGAAGAGAGAGGACTGATAGGTGAGAAAGCAAAGAAGGATCCAACACAGAAACGTTTTCTGTACAACGTAGCGGCCCAAAGTGAAAATCCCCCTCTCCTTTTCTCACATCTATCAAAAGTCAGCTCAGGAAAAGATCTTCATATGTTTGAAAAAGCATCAAACACTATGCGTATGACTGTAACCTTAAATGTTGATGTGACATGTATATCCATGTTCCTTGATTCCTCCGTTGTTGTATTCCTTATTTTCCTTCATATTTTTAGAGAGACTAGGATGTACTAAAGGACAGTAACATAATTAAGATGAATGTTTACAAGGTGCTGAAGCATGTGAATAATGGGATGTGATGATGATACACCATGTATGACATCTTCAGGAAGATTTACTGGGCTGGACTTATGGGTTAGCTATCAGGTTATATAGGAAGAGGTTATTGGCTTGTTTCTTTCTTTCTTTTTTCATGTGCAAGGTTTTTGACACTCTATAACGAAATCAACCCTAAACCATATTGTATGGCCAAATGCTATGAAAGGCTTCAATGATACACGGCCACCCTAACATTCTTCTACTAATGGTGTTCAAATAGATTTGTAAACTTACCTGACGGTCATCTGCGACCGCCGACCTCTGCGGTGAACCTGTCTGTGTTTTATCATTATGTTCCATGGATTCTAAAACAAAAACAAAAGTCACAAAGACAAACAAATCAGTCATAAGCTACATAGGCATGCACATAGATATATAAAGCTTTATATATCTATGGCCATGCATGTCAGTTGACTTCGCTAGTTGCTACGGCACACAAAAAAACGAGTACACAGGGACAGGCTATCATTTCCAGTCAGTGACATTACATCATCTGTACCCTAACCACGGCCATCATCTTATTCAGACAATACTACAGGTATAAATGATGATCATTTTATAGTTTGAAAACACCTTATATAGGAAGTTGGGAAACTACATTTTCCAAAGCAACAACAACCTACACGTTATCAGATAGGAAAACGTTAACATCATAACTAGAAGAGAGATACAGGAAGATCACAGCGCGACTGGGTTGCAAGCTTTTACTTGCCATTATTACCCACAGCCTCTACAATACTTTTCTGTATGTTTCCGCTTTCTTTGATTGCAAACCGACCAAAAGTTTTAGACAAGCTTGTTTATGGACACCTACCATTGATTGTACCTGATGCTCCGTGGCATCTTGCTGAAGCCAGTCTCTGCTGCGACCTTCACTTCGATGAGCACCCATATCCAAATTACAATTTACTTGGCAGCCACACAATTGGACAAAGTTACAGATATACTTTTTCTGAATTCACGGAAGAACTAACGTTATCGTTAGTGTAGGTCTTAAAACCCCGATCGATTTGACGCCTCACGTTAGCTCGAGGTTGGCTAACGTCTGTGAAGTTATCTACAGCTAAACAGGTAAGATTGCCTGAACGTACGCAGTCGTTGAACCCAGATGGTTTAGCTAGCTGCTAACAATTTCAGCACTTTTTTCCGTAAAATATCAACTTCCTCTCTGTCTGTAGTTTGGACGATGCTACGACTTCTTTCCCGACCCAAAAATGCAACACAAAATGTAATCCGCCTCCGCATCACACTGTCAACTTGTTGGGGGTGGTGATGTTACAGATTGTTAAAATTATTTAGTGATATTTACATCGCCACCTTGTGTTACGGAGTATGAATATGTATTTACCATATCGAAATCGTAGGAGTTGGGCGTGTCGAGATGACGTGTTTATGCAGACAGGCCAAGCGGCCATCTTTGTAGTGTCTTGCTCATCATCATCATCAAAAAAAAAAAAAAAGATATGAGAAATGGGAAGGAATTTTATTTGTGGGGTTTTCAATGACGTAGGCTACTTTGAATGTGGTCATTTTCACGTATACCAAAGATACACACAGAAAATGTTTTGCATAGCTTTGCATGACAGGCTTGAGAACTCAATTATTGCAGATGAGTTTATTTAAGCAGAGGATAAGCCTACATGGTACGCACATTTAACTAGGAGTGAACGTGGAGGTATGTGTCTTGATTTCAGATCAGAAGAATCATTGAAACATTGTTCGTCTACTTTGTTTGTCTACGAAACAAATGCGATAAAATTACTTTTTTAAAGAACAAATGGAACACCAATACGCATCATCTACATTCACCTTATATTTGCCCATAGGAAGTACATTAATAAAAACATTCTTGGTATACAGATCTACACACTGAATGAACTTAAGGGTAAACAAATCAGGTAAATTCAAAGATTGAACATCGGAAAATGTATGAAAATAAAATTCTTAATAAAAATGACTAAGTAGAACAAAGTCAATGAGCTAATTTAATACATACATTTAATATTTTTAGATTGTGAAAATATCAGTTCATGCACAATAAATTCCAAACATAAATTTTGATAGAACACAAAAGAAATACAAAAATAAACTCAAGGGGTAATTTTGCTGGTTACACCTTGTGCATTACTGATGCAAATCATACATAATTCTACGTGTACTTACAAGATAAATTCTTCTTAATAACACTTTGGTTTAGATTAAAATGTCTTCTGTTTCATAAACTGTATAATTTACAAACAGATTTTTTGTTTTAAAAAAGAAACAAATGAAAAAATTAAAGCAAATAAAAAAGCATGGAGACAAGACAAAAATACATTTAAATTTTCAAAAGAGCTCAATACAACTGTGTGGCATAGAGAAATATAACACATACTTCATACCAATTTCCTGTACAATATCTACAGTCTCTTTTTGCTGGTGACAGAAGCACGCAGGGACCTTCATCCTACAGGTGCTCAACGCTCAAACAAAGAATCTTGATGACTGAGTTTCTGTCCTCAAGAGTCAAAGGTTACAATTACAATTTCTGTTCAAGAGTCAAACCAGAATAGCACAATGTCAACTGCATGGACAAGTTGGCCTATGCCAAAGCCTTTGGCTTATGGAGACCATGACATTTATCTGTGGAGGAAAACTGAGAGAAGGAGACCTTTACTATGATTATATACAAAGGGTGTGGATGGGACATAATGTGAGACTACAGATCTAAGCTCATTTTATGGGTGTTTCGGCAACCATGAGACACAGTCATTGTAGTGTCATCACTAATTACAATAACAAAGCCAAACTGAACATTAAGAAGAAAATCTACAAGAACACTTTATATTGCGCCTAACAGAATATGTGTGTCTGTGTATATTTATAGATACTGTATGTGTTTTCAAATCCTTTATACAGTATGACCTTCTGCTTTTTTTCTTTTTAAATTTTACATTCATTACGCTGCCTAGTGATGCAATCTAATCTCAAACAGGTGTAAACATTAAAAAAAAAAAAGACAATTATTATCAGGTTATAAATAATTTTAAGCCTAAATGTATGCCATAGCGAAAAAATGAAGAGAAATCATTTTCAAAATAGGACAAAACTATAGGCCTAATTACCATACAGCCATTAATGTGTAACTCTAATATGCAATATATTTTTAAACAACGTCTAACAGGATATCCTGTCCCCTTTAGACCACTAAGATTCACCAAGAGGTAGACTCAATGGATCACACAAACATATTAGTTTGCCAACTGCAGCCTATTTTTAGGGATGAATCTGCAAATGTTTTACAAACAACTTTGTAATGCAACAGCAGGCAAGAATTACACTTGAGAGCAAGTCCATTCAGCAAGTGGTTTGTGGTAACATAGGCAAATTTGTATTTTTATAGGGTTTTTAGGCATGTTTTTTTATAGGGATTTTACTAGTCATGCCATCCATACGTTTAAAATAATAAAACAAACATACAGCACCTTCAACACCATACTATGGGACTCTTGTCTGTGTTTACTCATCTAGATTCAATGTTACGGACAAATGTACATATTATGTCTTTAAAAAAAAGGAGGGTTTAGGTAAAGGGCAAGGTAATAAGGAAGCCGTATTCCCATACCAAATGGGACTGGGCTGGGGGTGGCAGAGGTACATACCTCTCAGTTACCATTATATCTTATATTGAACAGTATTGTGTCCTTATCACCTTCTTGTCCATTAGATGGCGATATTTGCTTCTCTGAAATTGTAGTGGGGATCATTTAGAAATGATTAAATAAACCTGATTTGGGGGTTTGATCTTCATTCCAATATGTTTACAGGCACATCTTTATCCAAGTCTGATATTGACAAGAAGGCTATATGAATGACGATTAAATATCTGCACCTTGCTTTAGCAGCGTCTGCTAAATCTGACAAAAGGTTATGAGCAGAGGCGATAGATGGGGGGGGGGGGGGGGGGGGGGGGGGGGGTTATTCAAACCTTATTAAAACAAAAACAAACTGAATTTTTAGTTTGTCCATGTGTATACCATCCTTATAGACAGTATGATTGTTATCTCACGTGGATCCAGGCATTTGATGTATTTCAATGGGGCTTACAATGTCCCAAAATGAGCTTGGGGGTGGGTGGGTGTTGGACAAAAGGGGTCTATATCCGTAAGGAAAAAAAAGCATTTGTCAATAGATTATCTCTGTCTAAGAAAGCTCCCTCTCCACCAGACGAACATAAGAAAAACTGGAAGCTGAGCTGACATGACAAGGCAGGTGGAGGTGGGCAGGGAGGAGGGACACAACACTTTCACGTTCATGGATGCCACTGAGCTCTGTGAATCTGGACCTCATGCAACGGTGGCGCACCCTCCTGAAACCCCCCAAGAGATGCACTGAAAAGGACCTCTCGTCTCAAGCGGCTTGTCCACAAAAAGAAAATAAACTCTTCATACAAGGTCAAGTCCAGTTCTTCATTGAAGACAGGGACAGAGAGGACAACCTTGCATGTAGACAGGCTAAGTGACGTATAATGTCTCGGTTGCACGTAGACAGGCCAAGTAATGCACAATGTTAGAATCTATTATACTATGGGGATGTGGTATGTACAAGGCTTTACTGATGATGTTTCTCTTCCACACTTTGGGGAGTGGGGATTTACAAAAACATAGCTGCCAAAAATCGAGGGGTTGTACGTCTCCCTTCTCTTGCACACACACAGAAAAGAAACACTTCCTTCTACAGAAGGAGTTTCTTTGCCTAATTTCAGACAGTGAAACTTGCACTGTCAGCAAGCAAGAACAATGACTTGAATGACAGATCAAAATCTATAACAACTGTAATGCCAATCGACACCCTCGACAACTACGTCATTAAAAAAAGACAACAATGATAAAAAAAAATAATTGTAATGACAACTCAAACCAACTAATATTAAATAGTAGAGGCAAGAAAGTAAACATGTATCATAGACCTCCCCCATAGTGCTAATTAACTGAGACTCAATCCCAATCACAAACTCCTTCAGCAGCACTTCAGAGTTGCGCCTTGCATGCATACACACACACACACACACACACACACACACACATACATACATACACACACACACTTCCTCACTACCTCCTTGTTTAAACACTTGCTGCATCTGGTGTGGTCTTCTCTCCTGGACTATTTAAGTCTTGGCTGCCTGCCGTGTCTAGGCTTGCAGAACGCTCAGGCCCTGCCTTGGAGTCTTTGTCTCCAGCGCCACCCCCAGTTGAGGAGGAAGAGGAGGAGGACGACGAGGTTCCTGGGGAGGCCAGGGAGCGGCCGAAGACTTTGTAGGCTGTCAGGAGTTCCTGAATGCGTTCTGCGGAGGGCTCCCACTTGGCAAAGCCGGCCGCATTCTGGAGGAAGAGCACCGCTGTTCCATGGATGGCCTTGTAGTACATCTCCTCTCTGCAATACAAGATTCATTTAAGGAGCTGAGCTTTCACATCTGTGACAAGCACAAGAGACATGAATAGGTGCACCAACACATTACAGTAATAGCACTGAACCAAAAAAGCAAAAAAGACAGATGTATGCAAATCTAAAAATTGTATCGCATCATACCACAACAGATTTTACAATATCTCAATATGAAAACATTCAGAACTGAAACCATTAAGTATGATGGTACAAACTAAGATTCTCCTGTTTATGCATATCATTATCTCTTGTTTATGCATGCAACAACCTCTGTTGATGACACATTAACCATTAAAACTGGGGGAAATGCAGGCTGGTTCACTAGATAACACCAATATTTTAAACATTCTGAACCTCTGAGAGTTCTCGTTTGTTGAAAATCACTCATAGTTGAAGACGGTGCCCCATCATACCCTGGCGTCCCTCAGCTGGAAAGTTTTGTTTGCATGTTGTCAGGATTGATCACTTTCAACAGCGAGTACACTTACTTCTTGCAGAGGTGTTGGGAGCCGCTCCGGTACTCGTGCTCGAAGGCCGGAACGATCAGCTGGTGCCGGCGAAACCGGCTGGCTTCCATGCGCGTGAGGGCAGGGGTCGGCGGGTCGCGCCACTCCGGCACAAAGATGATGAAAGACAAAGGCTCACTGGAGCGCTCCAGCAGCTCCTGTAGACAGAGGAAGTCAAGTGAGCCAGAGAATGATGAAGAAACTGTTTGAACAAAGCAAGATTTTACATCGTATCAACAGCTAAAAAGGGGCGCGAGAAAAGATGGTCCATCTTGCCTCAAAGTGTGTGACCATTGCGTCCATCAACTCCTCACAGAAAGGGGGGTTTGCCTCAAATGATCCACTCGCTGGAGAGAAGCTCAGAAAAGGTCTGAAAAGCATATACAGCTTTAGTTACATTGTCTGCCAGTTATAGCTTAGTTATAGTCTGCAAACAAACGTAACTAATAGACCTACCCCCTGGATCCAAAGAAACCATCGGTGTCAGGGAAAGCGGAGCAGAACTGTTTGAAGTAACAGTTGAGCGGCGATGCAAAACACTCGAAAGTGACTCCGAACTGCTTGTGGAGAGCCTCGAACACGGGAACAGGGAGCGCCCCCTGCAGGCCAGTGCCCTCATTCACACCAGAGCCAAACATTACCTGCAACAGGGAGGTTCATGTGTAAGGGACATCCATTCAGGTCATGTTTTTGACCAAAACAGGTTCTTTTTATTGCAATCATCAGGTTAAAATTGACAATGGAGCTACGTCTGTATAAACGTTTTTCAACTAGTTACATTACACATTATTGTAAAGGACATGGGGTTGGTGCTGTTTACCTGGTATCTCTTTATAAGGCACCAGACACGCGACAGGAACTTCTCAAACCTCGGGTCATCAATGCAACTATACCGATAAAGAAGCTCCTGATAGCAGAATCACAAAATTACCACAGAAACGTTAATGTTATATTTACATCTAATTACAATACAAGCACTAGTAGGTACATCATTTTATGAGATGGAGTCAAGCCAAAGAGGTCTATATCTTTTTATGCCCATTACAGAAAACATCCTCACCAGTTTGCTGAAGTAGCTGCGGCTCACTTTCACCATTTCACCCTTGAAGCGAAGGCAGGCGACATCGTTCTCAAAGTGCAGCTCTACACGGGGCTGCGGAGGCGAGGCGATGTTCAATCTGATGGGGTAGCAGTAGACCAGCCTGTCCTGCACGTCTGGAGTCTCTGCACTGTCCACTGGAGGGAAAAGGAAGCAGAAGGTGAGTCCCAAACCTGAGGTACGTTCAAAATTGGCAAAAAGTGTCAATCGTTCGTGGTGAACATGTTTTCTTTGAACAGTTCAATTTGAGCGATTTGGTGCCAACATTCCATTCTAACAGTAATTGCATTGTTGCCTTCATCAAACTCACGTTAAGTTCCACTGTATGTACGTGGAGCACTACTCCTCAGACCTCCTCCTTTGCAACTGTTCGCAAACGTTCGCCAAAAACTTATGGCTAACAGAATACTGTTTGCAAACGCACGCCTTCAGTATGTTTGCGAATTTGAACGCACCTCTGGCTCATTTCAACTGGTCCCCTAACCATCCCACAGTGTAATCGGCTCATTCATTCTCTCACTTTCCACGCAGGCGAGTGCTACACATTGGTGGTGGTTAGTGAGGTTCCCCTTCACTGTAAAGTGCTTTGGGTTTCTTGATAAAAAAAAGTGCTATATAAATGCAAGTTGTTGTTGTTGAATCACTGTATGACCGAAGCGATAATGGCAGCAGTGGTCCAACTGAGAAGAGTTCCCAAAAAATCAACTGGTTGTATTTCCCATGCAGCAGCATCACCGGCTTTGGTTGTAAATGTACTGGATGACGTAAATCGGGCATCAATGTGATGCTGACGAGGAAATACAAATGCCTGCTGTGATTCTGTATGTTCTGTCGCCTACTCCACCCTGTCTTTGTGATCTCTAGAAAACCAACTGTGTTTTCTGACAACACAGGATCACAGTCAGTCAGATTCCCAAAAACGGTCACACTGATATGCTGTTGTACTTCAGGTAACAACATTTAATCTTTGAGGCTCCAGAAATAGAATAATGTACACAATTCACCAAAAGGTTTCTACCAACCTGTGATGTTGCAATCTTTGAGGAGGCTGAGGTGAATCTGGCGGATGCGGCGCACATACTCGGCTGAGATGTGGTAGATCTTGGTGCAGATCCCCTCCACCGAGTCCTTGGCAACTGCCGTCACATGGGGCCCACACTGTTTCCTTAAGTGCTCGAGGCGGTCCTGAAATGTTTTTAAGTTTTTTTTTTAAATTTCATTTTTAATTGCAGAGGAAATAAATAAAACGTCCGCAGTATGGTTCACACACACTGATTAGCATGTAATAACTAGTGTAAAAGGGCCATGCTTGAGGTACCATGTAGTCTTCTTTGCTTGCTGACATGTCTTTCCTCAGCCAGTTCATGGTGTCTTCCACATTCCATTTCACCACTTTCCTGCTGTCTGGTGTAGCATTCCTGATGGAAAAACAAGGTCAGAGGAACACAAGTCAAGCATGTATGGGGTAATGTATGAAAAAAAGAGAGTAACAATACAAATTTGTACAGTTTGTACAGTAGTTTAATTTAGCAGAATGACATCTTCAAGAAAATGTCCATTTATTTATAGCTCATTTAAAAAACAACAGTTGGCCAAAGTGCTGTAAAAAAAAACAAAATAAAAAAAATAATAGTAATAGCAACACAAAATAATAAATGAAGCCGAAGTCACAAACAACACAAAATAAATAAACCAACAGAAAACAGGATCAAGCACAAATATAAAATTAAAAACAAGATAATAATCTAAAATATAAAAAATGGTAGTGGTGGTGATAGTGAGTTACTGTAGACTGAGTTAAAAGCTATAGAGTAGAAATGGGCTTTGAGAAGGGATTTGAAAATATTTAGAGAAGGGGCCAGTCTAATGTGGGAGGAAAGGTTATTCCAGAGTTTGGAGGCAGCAGCAGCAAAAAAAGATCAGAAGATCTGAGACTTCTCACAGGGGAGTATTTGTGTAATTGTTCTGAGAGATAGGTGTGGGCTTTGCCATTCAAGCATGTTAAAGGTCATTAGCAAAATCTTAAAATGAGTCCTGTGGTGAACAGGGAGCCAGTGAAGTGAGACATGCGTTCTCGCTTACGGGTACCAGTTAAGAGGCGAGCTGCTGCATTTTGAACCAGCTGCGAGCAGGAAAGGGAAGGCCTGGCTTAGACCATAGAGAGTTACAGTAGACCAGTTTGGTTGTGATGAAGGCATGAGTTACTTTTCCAAAGTCCATAAAGGTCAGGAAGGTTTGACTTTAGATTTTTCAACTGAAAGAAACTAGCTCTGACTACAGACATCGGTTTGTAAAAGTTAAGATCTCTGTCCATGATCACAATACAGACGGCTTTACATACGGCTTCAGGGAGCTTAAGTCCACACCCTGGGTGTGTACACAGGACACAGCCATAATGTATACATCAGACTAAAAGACTGATCAGACAGCTTCTACTGAATCTACAAGTATTTAAGCATCAAGTGAAAATGAAAGCTGTGCTGAAAATGAATTAAGCTGTGGGGTTTAATAGACTTTCCAGAATGTATTTAAGTTTCTTGTTTTATTATAATTTTTTCAAAAACAATAACATTTTCCCATTCATTTCTACTGACATAGGAGTAGTTTAAAGGTGCGAGGGCACTATTAACATACCTTGAGTCTATCATTTTCTTTGCAGCTTCTGCATACTTAAACAAGAGCTTCCGTGCCTCTTCTTTGTATTTAATGCGCGATAGCCTGTTGACCACACAGTGAGACAGATAGTTCAAGGAGTTGTATTTTATTACTGCTATACCACAACACACAGATCCACCTCAACGCATTTCTGTCATATTATAGTGCAAATCCAGCTGTAAGCAAAAACATTGCATGAAGCACACAAAACATGGATGAAAAACCGCCAAACATGTATACCAATAATAATCTCCAAGTGCATGACATCTGCTAAATGTTTACCTTGAAGTAATGAAGGATATTGTTCATTTTGAAGCTTTAACACATTTGTTCTTGATAACCATTGGACAAAATATCATCTAGTAATTCTCAGTTCTCAACACATCAACAATCCAACACCCCGAGATTTGTCTGTAGAGTACTGTGAAGAGTATTCACTGGTGACTGAGGAATTCAGAAGGATCGTTGTGTGACCCGATCAATCCAGAAGTTTTCTCAGACAGATTAATCAGCCCTGTGCAGAGACTCTCACCTGATGGGGATGTCATTCATGATTTCCCGGAACATGGACGGCGAGATGATAGGATCACACTCACTGGGCAGCAGAGGATCGACACCTTTGTCCCCCACCTTCCGTTCTAAAAGCCACCGGTTGAAAGACTCACGGGGAGGCTCAATACCTGTGACAAACACAAGACTTCATCAGAAAATCTGAAGTTTGATTGATTTATTACGGTTATGGATAGAAGCTGAGAATAAGCAGTTGAACGACCATCCCCCTGAGCCATACACGAGGCAACTATTTCAGCTATGTTGCTGGGCATTATTCCTGAGTGGTGTTGTTCTGGGACGTTCCTACATTGCTTTAGATCTCTGAAGTTTGCCTACAAAAAAGCTGCCATCTCTGAGATCCGGTATCTTGTAATTTTTACTATGGGAAAATAACATGGGGGTTTTGACTTACCGCACCTGTTAAACTTTCACTGGGATGAAGAGGTCTGAAATGCAGATGTTTTGGTCAACACACGTTTGTTATCTGCCTTTGAGTGACTCCTGTGGCCTACAGAACGTTGAGACGGAAAACCTAGATTTTTGTTACCCCAGAGCTAACTTGCCATAAGTAGTTTCAATTATATCCCTATATGGGCAGAAATGACAGCTTTGGTTCTTTTTTGTAGGCAAACTTTACAGGTCTATTGGACAACATCTCTTTTCTGCAGAACTTTGGATCATCATGGGAATTTGACTGCTAATGATAAATCATTCAGCACCCGTTTTAAATGTTTGCTAAAAGAAAAATTATGCTATTTAGTAGGTCTTCAAACACAGACTCATTGGCCTTGGCTCATTTTCTGTGAAGAACAGAAGTTATCTTTTTGTTCAATGACTGCACATGGTACAACCCCCTTCACATAACTATTACATAAGTGGTGTTTGAGTGTTATAATGTAGGTTCTATGTACCTTAACTGTGTCCTCCTCCTGCTGTGTGTGTGTGTGTGTGTGTGTGTGTGTGTGTGTGTGTGTGTGTGTGTGTGTGTGTGTGTGTGTGTGTGTGTGTACACATTTCAAGCATGTGCACCTGTTGTGATTAAGTTATCAGAAATAAGATTAGATTCAACTTAGAAGTAAATAAGCATAAATAATTATCAAAAAATCTATTAGTTTTTTTCCACCCATACCCTACGTGTAATTCAATTTCCTCATTTTCTCACAATAAAAAATGTTCAATTATCATAAATGTGATCTCACTGGGGTAAAAGGCAAATATTAACCACATATGATGTCTAGATCATTGGTAATTATAAGTATATATATAAACATATAAGTATATTTACATCAATTGTTATGTTGTTATGGTTGTATTGATTTAAAAGCAAAATAGCGTGGTGGATCCACCAGACCTGGGAACCGAGTAGCCGAGTAACAAAAATATGAACACCTTGCAAGGGTTAAAATGGCAGCAACTGAGGAAAGCAGCATGACAACCTTGAATCTGAATTCCACAGCCTGATTATTAAATTCATAGGTTTCTGCTTCTGCATTACATACAGCATACTTGTCTGACAGAGGTATTCCATTACAATGACAACTCGTATGTTTGGAAAATGTCATGCAAAATACGACACAGTAATCTTTAGTTTGCACAAGCTTGTTGACATTACGGAAGGAGAACTGACACAGTACCTTCCCGCTGAGAGCAGAGCTCGTGATAGTGCTGCCGGAGCTTTGTAGTGAGCTGGGCACGCTGCATCTCAATCTCCGGATGGGGCGGCAGGTGGTCGGCCGGCGCTCGTTCTCGGATTACTGCGTTGGTCTGGATGTCCAGGTCCCAATACACTCTGTACATAGGCATCACACCAATTATATTGCTCTCGCTGAAGAGCAGTGTTTGTACACCTGTCAGTAATTACATTAACCTATTGAGCAGCAGCTTTTAACACAGCTAGCAAATGAGGACCTTGAGAAGTGTTTCATAGATGAAAGAGAGTAAGGTCGGTTTTGATGAACAGGTTTGGCATTCAAACGTCTTAGGGGTGGTGCTGATGCAAAGTGGGTGTGGCTGAGGTGCTGTAGGTACTTACACAGAAGGACGGTATGGGACGGCGGGAGCAGGGGTGGGGGCAGGGGCAGACGCAGGTGCAGACGCCGGGGTGGGGGTGGGAGTAGGTGTGGTGGGCTGTGCCTGTTTGTCCTCTGAAGAGGAATTCCATGGTTTGCCACCTGGCGTGCTAGGTGATATGGGAATTGTGGGCGTGGTTGGAGTTACAGGTATATCCACCTGGAAATGGTAAAAAAAAAATAAAAAAAAACATTTCATTCACATTTTCAAGAGAGTTGTGTAAATCAATGAAGGAACGGAAATAAAACATCACCACCATCTCCATCACCACCACCAAAACAACAACAACAACAACAACAACACTACTGAGACTCACCTTAGGCCTCTTGAAGCTGTTGGGACCCCCAAAAGCAGCCTCCTCTGAGGGGCGTCTCTTGCGCTGGCCATTACCCATGTTTGCATCGCCAGCCCCTGCAGTAGCGCCCGGAGCCTCCCCACCAGCCGGCGCCGCATTCAAACCCAGAGGGTCAGACTACATAGACACATATTAAACAATTAAAAGGATGTCCCCTGGGCTTGTCTGTCCAAATTAATATAAATCACAAAAAATTAGGTCAGGCCAGTAAAATTAGCTCAGGAGGATTCACTACAGAAAACAACATGCTGGGGGAGACTGGGCAAGAAGAGAACATCCTTCCTCCTTCACTCACAATAACATCATGCTGCCCAAGAACAGGCACCTCCCACAACGACTGGTTGGTGAAGCGATTGAAGTAATATGGCCGGTTTTCTCTCTTGCTCCAACATTTTGTCCAGCCAGCCTGAATCAGTTCATCTAAGAAGATAATCAATAATAAGAATAAATATTATTTATTATTATTTAAAAAATAATTCATAAAAATAATAACAGTAATAGTTTTAATGTAATTTCATAACTTGAAATGTAAGCCTACCCTACTGTACTATCTTTACGACAAAGACCACATTAGACATGGTTAATTAATTACTTCTAAATTGCAGTATATCACAGAACACACAATTTTTTGAAAGAATAGGTGAGGAGAGCTACAAGCACATTAAAGTGTATCTTATTTTATTTTATTAAATACAGTACACTAAAGATTAACAGACAACAACCAAAAACCATAGCATCTCAAATAGTTTACATGGAGTCATCTTTACAAACTGCACCAACATACCAGGTAGCTCTTGGGTTGGTTTGCTGGTTGAGGGCAGAAGTGGTGGCCCTTGGGATGAGGACCCGGTAGGAGACATCACCACTGCTGACTCCCCCTTCACTGTGCCGTGATTTTCACTTGTCATTTCTCCTCATCTGTCCTGCCCTGAAATGACATACTTCATCTTAAAGACGCGCTTTGATACGGGCAATATTAGAAAAGTGTATGTTTCAACGTTCTGTAAACAACAGACAATGCATTGCGCACATGTTTGTTATTTGTTTCCTGTAGTATGTTGATACAGTGGCAATCTAGAGGCGCATAGCCTGCTGTTCAGGAAACTAACTTAATTCCTTATGGCGTCATGGATAGAAATCTCGTATGTGCAAGATTTCAAAAAGTGCAAGTTGCGATATTATCAGAGTTTCATCTATCAGTTGAACGTGTTAATAAGCCTCTCCTAGTAGCGTGACTTATGCCAGAAAATACCATAATGACAGTGGAATCTAACGTAGCCGTTTGAATGAAGCAGCTGTCCGTCAAAAGGGTTTGCTAGCTAATGTTCAACGTCAGACGGGATTACACAGCAAGCTAGCAAAACAAACTGCAACTTGCTAGTTAGCTTGCTAACAGCCAGGCTACATTAAATGGTTGTGGGCGATTTAAACTGGTCCATCATATCAAGTAATATGAACAGCAACTAAAAGGTGTGGGGAGTTATATTGGCTATTTTTGGACACACGAAGAGCATTATGATCGAAATCGACATCTGCGGTGAACGTTTTCTATCTTTGTCGTCGTTAACATCTCAAATGAGCGCAGGACACGCATGCGCCTGCTATACCGCCCACCCCAGATCGAGCCGCCCGAAAACAAACACGAAGGAGGAGGGGAAAACGTCGGGTAGCTGCGCTACACAACAAAGCCACCAGCAGCAACGCCGAACCCGGGCAGGGGATATGCGGAATATCAGGTAAAATACGAAAAGTTACTGGTTAAGTCTGGGATAATTGTACATAGAAATGATCAAAAACAACAGGAGAACAATTACGTCCGGTCAAATTTTGAATTCGTATTTCAGGAAGTACAATTGAAGCCCACTTTCCTAGCTAACGCATACACAATTTTAGGCGCGCACTTTGGTTTAGGGAAACACTAGACAAGATGGCGCACGCTCTCCAGTGAAAGCTGCTGCGCCCCCTGCACAGAATATTGTTTGTTTTTATTATGCATTAGGCCGAAGTGCAACGTTTGACAGAATATTATGATGCCCTGTATATTCCGCCACAAGTACATACCCTTATTTAATCAATCACATTGTTATTTCCCTTACCTTATTGAGGTTCGTCGGGAATCCTGTATAGGCTTTGCTCTATTCAATCCGGACCCGCCTCCGCCTCTCCCTCCCCACCGTCTCCGCCATCTTGTATCGGGGACTCGGGCCTGGGTAATGCGCAGGCGCTAATTTTAGCGCTGTTTAGTACAGTATTTGTCAATGAGTGGTAGCCATATGTAGAGGGGCAGTAGCCGAGGTGTCTGGTTTTCATGCTGTAGTTACCGTACTGATGTACTTCATTTAGTGTATAAGTAATCTTACGTACAGACATTGATGTTATGATGGAATTCCCTTAACAGTCAACATAATCCTTACACCTAATAAGTTTTGCATTTTTCAATAAGCAACCAAGCAAGAGTTTGATGGTGTTTTTTAGTAGTCAAGTACAGTAACATAGCCTAAGCGGGCTACTATCTACTATCGCTATGCCAGTATCTGTAGGCCATAATATTTTGGATGGAATCCAGACCAAGTTGAAGAGGTTGGGTTGTTGGAAATGGATTATGGTAAAATAGTAAGGCCTATATGGTGCCCTAATTTTAACATACAGCTTTCTCTTTACAGAAATGTCAATTTATAACCCTTCTGACTCTGAAATTGTTGCCTTAATATTTATGTAACTAAGGGTTAATTAGCACTCATTTATAGATATTATAGGAAAGTGAGTGTTAAAGATTGCACACTACCTCAGACTTCTGCAAAACATAGGCAGGGAATTTGAAAGTCGATATGAGTAAATCCAAGGCCCAACATAAAAGGGAAAATTGGGGAACATTGATTAGATCTGAGATCATGTTTTGAAGGAGTTAATGCTGAGTTTGCTCAATCCCTATGACATAAATCATAGCACTGAAGCCCATAATATTAAATTAAATAAATACTCTTTTTAGAATTATATTGGTGGTTCATGCCAAACACACAACATGGTCCAAAAGCTGGCAAGATGGTCCAAAAGCCTGCGTGCAATTGCCAAGTTTTGCCTGAATTCAAGCATTGCAAGTAAAAACGTTTTGTTTTATATGTGAAGTGTCAAAAGATGCAGGTTCCTGACTGTGGATGGTGCACATATTGCTCATGATGGGATTAATAGACAGCTTAAAGAAAGAATTTGTCGTTGTTAGTAACGAGGATGTGAATGACATGCAGTTCAGAAGCGTTTGCACTTTAAGCGTTTGCACTTTAAAAAGGCCCATGGCCTTAAGGACTGGGTTCCCGTGGTCAGAAGGGACCACAACAATTCATGGGGGAAAAGTACACTTTTATGTGTGTTATGTACATAATATTTTGTACATTGATGTAAGCAATCTTTATTTGCATATATGATTGGTCTTTTTGCTGTCTGAGATTTTCAATGTAAAAGAAAACGAATAAATAATTAAACTACAATTTGCGTCATGTTTTCCTTTGATATTTTTGTCAATGTGGTTGCATCTTAGTCCGATTAAAAAAAAAAAAAAAACTTTCCTATCACTCCTCACAGTAAGTGTAAATAGAGAGTATGATTGTCAAAAGGACTGTTGAAATCAACTCAATCTCTGCATTTGTGCGTTCCTTTCAGTTTACAAGTGCTTTTTTTTTTTGGTCAGTCTTCACTCTGACATATGCACTGCACATCAAAGCATCACTGATCAGAGATGGTGGTCTGAGACATCACCCTGGTGCTTTGTGGTCTTCTGGGAACTACCCTGAACAGTGTCAGTGAGGGAGGACTTGAAAAGCACCCGCTTAGCACCAAGACCCACCCTGTGGCTAGCTGTCTGCAGGGAACTACATTCCAGTGTTCTTCACTGGCCTAACCCCTCAGAACATGTGATGCAGCAGAAAAGTGCAGGGCTGGCCGTGATGAATAAAAGACCCTGCCTTAGATGGCCCCAGGTCTGTGTATCCCGAAAAAGAACAGACACGTCATAATTAGTGGCTGCCTTATTGGAAAGCTTAGCTCACTGCTAGCATGCAATTTTCTGCTTATTGGATCACTTTTTCCTTTTTTCCAGGAGACAGTGCCACATGTTGTTTTTTTTTTTTTTTTAGTTCTTGCTCGAACCATCGCTTTTTAGCAGCCAAGTATAGCAGTTTGTGTGTGTGACCTTTATTCAGTTCCAGAGAGCCATTCTTCTGGGTGGCCAAAGTTGGTAACCAGTTGACTTTTTTCATAGGTTGTCAGTTTTAGCTCATCACAATTTGTATTTCTATCATGGCCTTGAATACATATTCCATTAACACAGGCAACTTTTCTCATCATCTCTGTCTCAATTAAGCTACTTTACTTTAGCAATTCTGTTTTCTTAATTTACTAGAAGTTGGGACATATCTACGGGTTTGTTACTATAAGTTGCTGTTCATAAAATGACATTTGTAGCCCTTACACCCACATATACCATTCGGTTTTTAAAATAGCACTGCAAATATTTCCTCACATAAACTAAACTGAGCACACTGGGGATGTTGAGGATGCTCAAAAAATTGCAACACATTCCAAATAAAATATCTTTGTTATTATCTGGATCAGCTCTACTTTAAGATGGTAAGTATTCATCTGTGGGCAAGGCGGACAGTGCTGTTAAGCATATGTTTATGAAATAAAACCGTCATTATAACAACCACAAAGTCATGCGACTGGGGTGAGCTGGGTCACACCCCTTTCCCCTGAACCTGCCTGCATAAATACAGGAAGGCATGCTGGGGGAACAGATGCACAGAGAGTCAGAGAGAGACTGAGAAGAGGCTCATGCACAGCAGAACACATTGCCTGTTTATTTTTTCTGACAAAACAAATAGAGTACTGGGATATAGCTGAATTGGCAAGCTCTCTCAGTCATTCATGGACACAAGGCGCTGTTGTAAGTATTCCACTTTTATTGTGCAATCCCTGGGGGAGTGATGTTAAGACATAAATGCTATGGGGCTGTGCAAAGTTGAAGAGTTTGGCTTATTCCTGGTGCTTAGAGGAAGGTTGAAAACTGCCTGAAAAATGGTACAAGAAGAGGTAAGGTCATATTTTATGATCTAACTTGGGTAGGGTTTGTATGATAACGAACAAGCTGAAACTGTTTTGAACTAGTTATGACAAAGTGAAGAGGAGCCTACAATTATCCCAATGAGTCAGTGGTTTAGGGATATTTCTTTTAGAGACATTTATACACTTTCATAATCATTTTCAATCTTAATTTGTCTTATTCCCATGTTCTAGCCAATATATTGGCTTGATTTGACACTGTTGGTAACAGTCTACATTTTTTAGCTTTAAAAAAGACAATTCTCCACATGTTCTATTTCTAACAGATTTAGATACATGTTCTGGCTTGTCAATAGAACTCTCATAATGCGAACACACTGCTTATCTTTGCAATTCTATACATGTTTTGCATACTCTAGTCTAGTGCATACAAGAATCTTGCCAATGTGGGATCAAACTTTGAAGAGGGGTTTTCCAAAAGATAATAAAATTCATAGAAGAGTTAGTGTCACGTGTCGGCAGAATGCATGCTGTGCTGCCTGTCCATTTGACAGCATCACAAAGGAGATGGTCCTCCAGCAAAACACTCACTCAGGCTTGAGCACTCCCCCCATTAAGTGCAAAAAGACAAGAAGGTTTTTCGCAGGGCAATGACCTGGAAAGTAGAAAACTTGTGTGCTTTGAACGGTGATGACCACCCACTCCTCATTGCAAAACAAAGCCTCTAAGGAGGTCTGGAATGGCTCCAGATATAAACAGAATGGTGTGGATGCTATACAAGGTATTTCCTCGTAAACATTAACAATATTTGCAGAATAATAATAAACTATACTTTTAGCCAAAACACAGTGTAGACTTGTATACCTGATGAATGTGTAAGTGTTTTTTAAACTCTTTTAGGAAATACCATCAGGGAAGCTAGGCAGACGCCTATTTATTCCATGGTGAATGTTATACATAACCTTATAATCCACTGGTTATAAGATCCAATGTGAAGTTTTGCCAACATAGGCCTATGTGAAATATCCTCCATTTAATGAATACCAGCACAGAGGAGCAGGGGACATTCTGGTTGTTTATCTCCAGTTTCTAGTAATTGATATTAACTAGAACTGAAAGAATTTGACCTTTGCAGTACTTCCCAGAAGAGAGTGGGACATCTTGTCCATTTCCTCATTTCTCCTGAAAGAGTCTCCCCATGGATAAAGGTGGAACAGTTAGCCTGTGTAGGTCACTGACCAGCAGTAACCTATTCTTAGCCCACATTGTTTTAGTTCTATGGTCTTAAAGTTGTGTCTGGCTGACTGGAGACAGCTGTCCGCGCCTCAGCACTCGACTCATTCTCAGTCGCGCTGGCCCTGTGCCCTGTGCCCTCCCTCTGACACTGTTCCTTTGCTTTGCCCCACGCGAAGACCTGCGTCATGCAAAATATTTTTTTTGTGAGTTGGGCCTACACATCAGAGATTAGGTAAAAGGTTCTGTTATTTTTTAGTCGTATGTTGCGCAAGATCATCCATGAAACATTCAAAAGGCTTAGCAATATATCTTGTTAAAATTTCAGGCAGGATAGTGAAGACTACAAGCTAGCATATAAATCTAACCCTCTCTTTTCGTACAGCTCAGTCTGGTTTCTATAGTGATCAGTGCTGCCCCCCAACGTGCAGACAAAAACCTGAACATAGCATGTCTGAAGCGCCTGGCAAACGCACACGCACACACTCGCGCTCATATTCACACTCTTGCACAGTCGACCACTCACACAGCAGGCAAGCACAAGCAGTGAGGGACAAACTCGGACTACGATCTTCGCACTGGATAGACTGCTTCAGATACCCAGGCTAAAGGCAAGGTATTCTCCTTGTGTCCGTTTTTTTAAGCGTCATGCTCTGCGTTAGCACAGATGTTATTGTTTTTAGGCTGAGGGGGATTTTGGTGCATTGGAAGTGCGTTTCACATCTAACAGGCTGTGATGAGAGATACTCAGGCCAGAATGATATGATGGGATGCTGTAGGCCTACTCTTTTATTTTATGTTCTAAATGAAATACTTACAGTGATACATTCCTCTGACTTAAGCAAAATAGAGCTTGGACTATTTTTTAAAGGGAATGATGTTTGGACTTGGAGTTGTAATGTTCCGTCTGTGGCAGTGCACTTTGTTTGGACGTTTTATTGGGAACCTCAGAGAAGTTGTAATAAACTGTGTTTTCCCTGATTTATTCGTCTACAGTATATAATTCTCGAAAATGACACGATAGCACTTGTGGAGGAATGTTGTGGATCAGTCCCTGAAAAGGTGCAGGTGCACTGATCAGAGGGATAGTGTAATAGCTTCTAAGTGAGGCCCTTCAGCAGAGATCCGTGTGTTTACCTTCAGTATGAGCATGGCTTTGCATCATTTGTGAACTCATAATCATAATTTGAGTTTTTAATTCATCATCATAATTCATGATCATGAAATAATTTTTTTAAAAAGCCATATACTAATAGTCATATAATGACAATATTATTCATTGACAACTTAAAAATGTCCAGTGGCAGCATCCCTTGCTTTAAAAAGAAAATAATTATTATTCAATGGGTTTATGTAGGTCATTTTTTCAGATTTATTCAGTCATATTCAGTACTATCAGATTAATGTCATACTGACTGTTCATTTGAATGCTGCTGTGTCTGTTAATTACAGCACCCTCAGGCACCATGACAGCCTTCATCCTGTCTGTCCTCTTCCTGCTACCCCTCGCCATGGCGGACGCACCTCCTGGCTGCAAGATCCGTTTTACCTCCAGGGGCCTTGAGATGTGTAAGACAGTCAAAACAGCATATTATTACATATTATAGTCGTTTTGTTAGCTGTTTTGTCAGAGACTGGCTGTTCTCTATATCATTAGGTACTGGTCAGAACTTATACTGGTACAGTGCTTAAACTCTTATATAGAGTTTAAGTACTGTACTGTAGCATAACAGAATATTTCCTGCCATGCTTTTGATACAGCCACGACACGGGCCTGAAGTTAATGCTTTACAACTTTAGCTAAGGAGTCATGATTATTTTTAGAAATAGCCAAATGTACTGAAACGCTGCAGTTGTCTTATGAAATGTGCTGCCCTGTTAAATTAAGCATAACCCATTAAAACGTGATTTGTCATAATGCTTTATTGAGAATAGAGTACAGTATATAACTTGAAGCGTTACTTTTTTAGTGAAATATGAAACCCAGAGGTTTGTGGAGGAAGAGCTCAGCAACATCACCATGCCAGAGATGAAAGGAAAAGATGGGCGATTTCAGTATACTATTAACAAGTAAGAGAATCCACACTAAATCCTGTTGTTAATGCACACGTCTCATCAGAGTTGTAGCAGTACTGGTGTGCCTATACTTTGCTTGATGTATGCATGGCTTCACGACAGATCAGGTGAAACTCAATAATGATCGCCCTTTCGAATCACAAGTCAGAGCATGTAGGTCTCCATTGTTCAAACATACCTGCAGCCTAAATGATAATATTCTCGCTTAGTCACTCAGTGTTGAACTCTTGACTCTGCGCCTCTCTCCAGCGTGAAGATCACCCAAATGAATCTGACTCATGTTGACCTGCGCTTCCAGCCAGGCCTGGGCCTGTTCTTTGAAGTGGAGAACTCCTCCATCACCCTTAACTTCCATAGACGGATTCTCTACTGGTTCTTGTAAGTTTTACTGGTTCCTTGTCAGGTTCGTATGGCCTTGATAAATAGAGGTTTTAAACGTTAACGTTCACAAAGTAGCATTCCTTTACTGACCAGTGTTGCATGGTTCAATCATACAGGTATCCATTTATATGAACATGCAGATAATCCATTTTGAAAGGCACTGCACACAAATGATGAACATAATGCCTTTCATGATAAGAATGAGAGAAGGTTTATTTGAAAACTGCAGTATTTTATTACTTATCCATTATGTGACATTAAGGTTTTGTTTCTCAGTTATGATGTGGGCTCTATTAACGCCTCTGCAGAGGGTGTTAATATCCACACAGCTCTGAACCTGATCAGGGATGAAGTGGGACGTCTCAAGATCTCGAATATCACCTGTGATGCCTACATAACCAAGATGAAGGCCAAATTCAGTGGCACTCTTGGGTAAGTACCTGGCTGAGTCAGTGAGTGGACGTATGGACATGTGATTCAATCTGCGACTGTATGGCACTGTATGTGTGAATGAATGAATTCATGAACAAATTACAGTAATGAGTGAATTACAAAGGACATATGTTTGCACCTTGTCTGTATGCCGGTTGAAAATAAGTCTGAAACTTTCTTTCCTCACAGGAGAGTATATGAGTTTGTTGCGACATTCTTGACCACTGGAATGCGCTTTCTCTTAAATCAACAGGTAATGTCGGTATTTTTTTAAGGAAGGCATAGGGAAAATTCTCATAACATTATTTTTTCTGTAAATATACATTCTGCTAAGTAGCCAGACTGATGTCATGTCAATTTGATAATTTTAGAAGTAATTCACTATTGCCCTTTTCATGTCAATAACATGTATATAGACCTACAGTATACTTACAACGACTGAATAATAATATTTTGAATCATACTTTTCAGATATGTCCTTCTCTGGATCATGCTGGTCTGGTTTCGATTAATGCTTTACTGGAGACTATTCCAGGTAGATTACTCACTTTTCCAAATACACCAGTGGGTGTTGTGATTTTATTTGTTTTTTTTAAACGTTTGTTTGATGTTACTCTTGCCCTCAGTGCGCTCAGAGGTGGACAGTTACATTGGTATTGATTATTCCCTGCTGAAGGATCCGGTGGTGACGGACAACAGTCTGGACATGGATTTCAGGGTGACCAGCAATACTTTTGTCACTTACACCCAACAATAGTTCTCCAGGGTAGAGCTATCTTAAGTTCTTATCCTTGTTGTCTTCTATCTCTGCAGGGCATGTTCTATGAACTTCAGAACGAGAATGAAACCCTGCCCAACAATGCTCCAACTCCAATTATGACAGAGTATGATAAGATGGTTTACCTGGCGTTGTCAGAGTACTTCTTTGACAGCGGTTTGGATGCTTACTTTAGAGCCGGAATGTTTAAAACAGAGATTTCAAACGGGCGGGTAAGTATAGCCAATGTTGAATGTAATAAACATATCTAAACTTCTGCATATAACAACTGTTGTTCCAAATAACCTTCAACCAACACAGATAACTGATATCTGATAACTTGTGACTGACAACTGATAACCTTTGCATCTCCAGATGTCAAAGGATTTAGAGATGCTTCTGAGAACAACCTACTTTGGGACCCTCATGATGCTTGTGAGTGTTTTCCATACACATACCCTGTCTCTTATAAGCATATGCATGAACTGTTTTTTTTTCTCCATTCTTTATATGGTTGTTATGGAGTTTCCACTGAGGACCTCCTCTCTCTGTCCCATCAGAACCCTGCCCTTATGGAGGCCCCGCTGGCGTTGGAGCTGGAGGTCACTGCTTCCCCCCGTTGTACCATCAAACCCACTGGAGCCAGCGTGGTGGTCAATGCTATCGTCAACGTCCTGGTGCTACCCCCGGGCCAGCCTCCTGTCCAGCTAAGCAGCATGACCATGGTCAGGGCCTCACAGTTAGACCAGCATGTTCATACCATAGCAGGGCTTGTATATTGACTGTTCTGCACACTTTCATACATTTCAGCTTTCATGTCAATTTCTTGGTTGTACGTAATTGCAGGAGAACAAATTTAATGCCAAGGTGTCGATGAAAGGGAAGAGACTCACCGTTAATATGGATTTGAGAAGGTAATAGCCACTTTAACCCTCTCTGGTAATAGCATTCAAATCAGTCCTTTCGGGGCTATGGCAACTATTCCATGTACTCAAACCTCAAACATTTTTTTCCCTTCCAGGTTTAAAATCTTCTCAAACAAATCTGCGCTGGAATCACTGGCGGTGAGCAACTGACGTGTTGTTTTTGAGATGTTTGTTCTGCTGTTCAAGTACAGTGTCCTGTGCAGATAAGATAAACAGTTGACAAGAATATTCACACTCTTTCTGTACAGCTGATCCCCCTGCAAGGGCCACTGAAAACCATGCTTCAGATCTCTGTGGTGCCGCTTATCAACAGTGAGTGACCTTGCTTTACCTATACTATTAGCTCAGGGGTCTTGCCATGTTTACAGTTGGTTTCAGTGTAACAGTCCTTAGTGGGATCAGATTAAGTATGTATGAATTATTTTCACTTATGCTTTAGATTATACCAAGAGAGGTGTGCAGATCCCATTGGCAGATGGAATGGACTTCATTGAAGAAGTGGTGAACTATTACAATGTAAGCTTTATGTCATCTTTTCTGATATCCGTTCAAACAGAGTGATTACTCCTCTCCCTTCAGTTCGGGAAAAAACTACAGATGAATTGTCCCACATGCTCCAGTTTGTCCTCACCCATTTTCTTAAAAATGTATTTTTTCTTATGTCACCTTTCAGGGTTACATTGTAATAGGAGCAAACCTGCACTTTACCAAGGGTTTACGAGAAATCATTGAGAGCAAAGTGGCAAGAGACAGCAACAACACCGTCTAGACGATGTCCATTCCTGGTGACTGCGGAGCAGGTGCCAAACCCTGGAGAGCCATTCAGCCCTCTCCCTAGAGTCCAACCGTCCCATTTGTGTAGATTTGCAACCTTGGTGTTTTACACACGTTCTCCTGAAGGCGTTGGACCAGGTAAAGGGGGACAGTACTAATCCCAGCTAGTGGGTAGATCAGTGGGGGGGGGGGGCTCTCACTCCAGCCTTCACGGTCCTCTAATGTTTACTGTTGCATTCATGTGTACAATATTACGGTAAAGTTGTATTTAAGTTTTTAAAAAAAAAACAGAACACTGTGTGGATCCTCCTCCGATCCCCCTGCATGTTATACTCTGGGTAAACCATACACCAGCATCTGATTCCAGGATGCTGAATTGCATTGCCAAGTATTCCAAAGTACAATTAAATGGAGTTATTCAGATAACTGTATGAAGTGAAACATCTACAGTCATTTCATTACTATTAGCCGCGGCTTATACATTGATTTTGCAAAATTTCTTCAGCTATGAGGTTAGTATAGGGGGGCAGTTAATATGGTGTTAATGTTTTTTTAAACACCGTCCTGTGGCTTATACGCAGGAAATTACTGTAAGGATGGTCCAGTGGTGAAAGGTTTCCAAGTAGTACTAGACAAAAATCTGGCTCAACCTAAAATAGGATAGCTCACTTTGTACACCAATACACCAGTGATACAGATTGAGTGGGGAAAAAACCTTTCACATTACATTGTAAGCTGTACCAGTATTTAGAACCAGTCAAACATTTGGTAGACTAACTTGTGTGCACTACCTTTGTACAACTCCTTATTTAGACAATGTGTGTCATTTTAGATGTTTATTGAGTTATAAATCAATGAGTTAGTGCTACTGAGCTACTTACAGTTGTATTAGACAGCTTTTTTCCCTTTGAGTGTGTTTGATATTGCAAGTCATGTATTGATGTCTTCTGTTAAGATTAAAAGGCTCATGAACACTCACACTGTCTGATGCAAGATTTCAATATTTAGTTGTGCACGTGTAATTGTAACAAATGCTACATTTTGCCAGTTAGGAGAGATTCAGAATTTGGAAATAATTTAACTGGACTGGAACAATTTAAAGGAACATCACTTTAATATAAAAACATTAATCAATACTGCAACAAAATACAGAGACATAATGGACAATTCCCTTTTTGATTATGCAGATTTTGCAAAACTACAAACAAGCATTTTGAGGCACTAGGCGCAAAGAAAGAAACCCTACACAACACAAGATTTCCCTCAAAACTTGATTGATCCAGTGGTTAGAGTGTAAGTCTGACTGGGGGGGGAACTGAAGGGTTCTATTCACTACGCGCAAGTCCCCTGTGAGTCTTTTCCCCCAGAACACCATTCACAACATGAATAAAGTTAACTGACAATGAGAAAGAAATCCCTTTGGGGTGTGTAAAAGACAAATTCCCACAGTAGTTAAACTACAGATAAAAGGGTACCATTTAATGCTGAACATACTAGAGTTGATGCACAGCCTGGGCAGGGAATGTACAGGCCATCAGCCTCATTATTTCATCTTTCCTTAAAACATTCATATACAGTAGAACAAGTGCTGATTGCATCTCAGAGTCATAATCATAATCATATGCAAAGAAAGGCTTTGGGGGACGGAGATGGTTTTCTTTTTTCTTTTTTTTTTTTTAAAACAGATTTGTTTTGCCCTTCCCGTGAACCCCTGAGGAGAATCCCCTGCCTCTAAAGAGTGGAGGAAAGCTGTGCATTTCACAGTGCTCCAGTGCAAGACCTCAAGCAGAGGAACAGAACCCCGCTCAGAAAGGCTGTTTGGTTATGAACCGGGAGAACATCGTGTAAGCGGCAATGGGTTTGTCAGTAGGAACCATGTGACCAGAGCCCTGGGAAGGTAAAGGGGGGGGTGGGTTAGAATCAGCTTTATTGGCCAGGTTTAAGTAACAAACAAGGAATTTGACTCCAGTTAATATTTGCGCTCAAAATACAACTCTCAAACAAAAACACAAAAAGAATGAACAGTAATAGATGGTGGAAAGATACCTACACAACAGTGGTATTAGTTGAAAATGGGAAGGTTACACCAAAGGGAAATGTGTGTGTGGTGCCAGCTTTGAACACTGACAGTCAACTAGAACAAAAGCCATCGACACTGGCTAGAGGTCATGTAATTGTGAGTCTTCTACCATCTTTGTCCTACCTTGACTGTGAGGAAGGCCAGGTTGGAGAACTCCTTGACGAAGCCACCGACCTGTAGACTCTCGCCATTGTCATAGGTCCAAGGCCGTCGCTGCACCTGCACCTACATGATATAATATCAATTATATAACAATAAAGGAGTCAGCTCAAAGAGTCATGGTTGTCCGGAGAGAGAGAGGACATAAAACTGCTTAAGGGGAGATAAGCTTGCCTCTTGTTGGAGGGATTCGACAAACCACTCATCACCAAGGAAGTTGCAGGCCATGTCGACATCACCATTGTACACCAGAATGCGGTATTTCTGTACAGAAGAGTGAAGAATTTCAGTGGTAAACACAAGTAGGCTGTGGCTCTGAATATTTGAAGATATGGATTCACTTAATTGAGGACAAAGTGGGACAGAAACCCCAGAGTGTGTGGTGTGCTCTGAATTGCTGACACGTGGGAACATGAAACCATCAAAACTGAAAGGTCACATGGATGACTTCACAAATGTAATGCCAAACGTCACAGCATGTTCGACATAAAGACCTACAGGCACCTCGCGTCTTAGCATGTACAGTAGCTCACCATATCTGTGGTCATAAATAAGTAGAGACTTGAACATGGAAAATTGAGAGCCTCAAAGCCAGACCAGTTAAGAACCACTGCCATATGCACTCATGTGGCAGTTGCAGAGTCTCCTCCCCCACAAGTCTATAGCTTTAACTTGCAAGGTGGTACGTTTGCAAGTTGCAAAGGTACCATGGGCGCAGTGATATCACGCAGCATCTGAAAATAGTCCCCATAGACAACAAGCAGCAGTAGTGCCAGTAGTTTGCAAGTTGCCTTGATTATTACGCCAGATGAGTAGTTCCATGTCAAATCAGCCTAGGTTTAATTTTCAGTTGGCCTTATTGCACTTAACTTAAGAGACACGTTTTAAATGGGAAAATTACCAGAAATCTTAGTCACTTTTAAACATGATGCTAGCAGGCGAGATGCTACTGGTCCAATCCGTTTCAATGATCTATACTAGGCTGAAGCTAAAAGTAGTACCGCCAGACTCACAGAATGGCTAGATGGACGGGAAAAATGTAAATATTAATTGTTTTGCTCGAGGGGAGGTGGAAAATGAGCTTATTTCCAAAAATGGCGGAATATCCCTTTAACTCACAAGTTTTCCCAGAAGCTTGAGGTACTGTTGGGTCACATCCATGTACAAGCGTTTGTACTTCCTGTTCACTTCAGCACTGCAAAAGCAAACAAAGTAAAAAAAAAAAAACAACAACATGTGAACCATCATAATAGAAGTCGGAACATTATTGCTGCACTGGCTACTTTTTTGAATTTCTGATTTTTTTTTTTGAAAATCTGATTTAAAACGTTGTGCATGTTCCTCCTAGATGCCATCCCTATAGAAAACTAGCAGCATCACAAGTCACTACAGTGCTAGTTGAATCTTAACCTAAAAACTTCTAAATTCACCTGCATATCTGCCAGTTGAGGGCTTTGGGTGAGATGTGAATAGCAGCCCTGACATAGGGATTGTTCAAGTAGAGCACAGATGGAGTAGAGTTTGTGCAAGGAGGGTCAAGCCTCACAGATTTGTAGACAGTCATCAAGTTTAGAAGTTTCTAAGGGACATAAATGTAGACAAGTTAGAACAAGGACAAGATGCTCCCGTCTTAGTGCAGTGTAGCAAGAACACCGGTCTAGTGAATTAGAAGCCAGTGAACAGATGGGGTCTGCTCACCTGGTTCCACACAGTGGACAGTTCATGTTTGATGAAATGGTTCCCCAGATCTCGGATGACAAGTTGGCCATTGTCAACACTGCATATGAAACACACAAGTGAAGCATTACAAAAAAAGAAAAAACGATGGAACAGGAGTATTAAAGAAATTTGGCATCATGACAACAGAAGTAAAGATTTAAGCAGAAAATATGCCAAAACAACATGTCCAGCTAAAAGCTCACCTGGCCCTCACTGGAACACCACCAGGGCAGGGAGCATACAGGTTATACATGTTCAGACCAGAGCTGTAGACAATATATTGCACCTCGTCCAGCTATTGAAACACAGAAAGGTAAACGTTAATGGGGATTGTTACCCCAAGATACATCCCACTGAACATGATCGGAAGTGGATGAAAATTATTGATTAGGTAACAGCCATGCATACATTTCTGGTGCAGTTTGCATCCTGGTTATTGTAGAAGTCACACTTCCCATCTTTACAGCAATATGTCTGCAAGGCTTTCCACAGGCTGCGGGCAGAAAAAAATATTTTAGAAGACATCCCTGAATGTAGCACATTACAAGGTGCATCAGTCAACTTATCAACCAGTAAAAATGGTACCTAGTGCCAAGAAGTCCATGGTAATATGCAAAATACACAAGCGAGTTGTCATTCAGTTCATAACTGGACATCCCATTCCCAACAGCTATACCCTGAAAATGACAATTCATGTTCATGTAACAGATTCCAAGAGTTCACTCAAACATGAAAATCAATTGTGCTGGTTTTTGAGACCAAAATGGCTAATTGTAAACCAATACATAACAAACCTGGAGATCAATGCTCTCATCTTCCATTACCCTCTCAGCCAGTGTAGGGATGTAGATTCCAGCATAACTTTCACCAGTGAGAAAGACCTGACTCTTTGCATATTCTGGGAAGAGCTTAAAGAATTCCTTTAGGGCAAGGTAGTTATTCATCGAAACCTGTGACAATAAATACAATAACTTCACTGCTTGGGCAAGAATTAAATCTCTATATAAAATACATAGCAATATTTACAATGCAGTTCTTTGAAATAATTCACTCATCTCAAAAGCTTTTGATGATAAAAATGCCATTCATCACACCTTTAACTGTACACAAAATATAATTCCTAACCTCCGTATCATTGGTGGCGTACTGATGGTCATCAGAGTAGGAAAACCCAACCCCTGCTGGTGACTCAAGGTACAACACATTGGCAATCTACAGCAGAAAAGTTAGAGGGATCACCTTCAGCAACACATATTTAGGCTACTACATCCAACCTGTAGCTAGTGTTAATGCAGACAAGTGTTAACAAACCCGGTTCCAGGAATGTTTATTATATTCCAATGTCATTCCATCATCTTGAATCTGAAATGAGAATAGTTGTTCAGTATTTCTCTCAATAGGCCTTCTCCTCTAAACAGATTTGCAAACCCTTTCCGTACATATTAACTTTGTAATTAGTCACATGGTATAACATCACACCACTTTCCTACAAATAAGGTTAGATTTTCAATGTTTCATAATCAAAACAAACAAGGCATTTATCAGGCTTAGACTGGACTAATGCCACACTGACCAAGAAAGGGCCATGTTCTGTGAGTAGCCCATCCAGAGAGCTGCAGCCTGGTCCTCCATTCAACCAAAGAACCACAGGGCTTTTGGCAGGATCTTTCTCAGACTCAATAAACCTGAAGACAGACAAAAGACCTCATCCAGTTAGTGTGGCAGGCATACACAATTGCACTTATGCTCTTGTTACACCGTGATCAGGAAGATTGACAGGGAGACAAATACAGTCCAAACACAAAACAGTTGTCTAGACTGAAAACCACTTTCTATCTAGCATAGGCCTACAGGTTCGACAAGTCATATGACCAGTCAGGAAATGGGCATGAACACCAACAAGGAAGCGAAAGTCAAAGACATGAGCCGATTACCAATAATGAAGGTGCTTGTTGTCAGCAACGTTTAAGTATCCCGAGTACTGCTTGAAGCTGGGCTGTTTCGAAAGTCCAGGGAGATATTTGATCTCATCAGCATCAGGCGCTCCAAAAACTCCCGTTCCGAGCAGCAATAGACATGAAACCACCAGAAGTGACATCTGCGGACACCAACACACAATGAGGCTACATACGGTTCTATGGCAAGACATTCCTTGGGTTCTCATTTTCCATGAAACACACAGCTGTAGTTTCACAAAGTCATGCCAAAGGTCTATGTTACTATGGGGAATCACTCAGTAGATCTGTATGCTGCATGAAGCTACATAATAAACGTCTGAGGTTTCACTGTTAGCAACATGGACAGCAAATGTTAGCAAGCATAATGCTACAAACAGGAAGAATTACAACAAAGTCATTGCGCTGAGCCAGCATGGAAAATACACAATTAACGTACAAACTGACCTAGAAGACTTCAATACCTCTACTAACTTATCACGTCATGTGGCTAGATAATACAACCTCACCTTGATGATGACTGATGGCTCTATGCAACTTAAACCAGACCTTCAGAATTTATTGTGAAATTAAACCATGTGACAACCCATTGGAAGGTCCCGTGATTCGGTCACGTGACACCAATAGTTCACTTTTAGAAAACTGTTCGAAATGTTATCAGGTTACTGACATTTTCAGCTGTGATAAGGTTACGTGTTGTACTTTGATTGAATTTCGAGTTCCGTTATTAATTACATTTAGTAATCAACACGTTTTAGGCTTAGCCTACTGTATACATGTTGTATAGGGAGTGTGTAGGGGTGTATGCATCATGGTATGCATTATTATGGACTATCTATGTATAAACATTCGCCAGCCATTCCATCTTCACCAACATTGTTTTTAACGAGTTAGTGACTTTCTACACATCTCTAATTGATATTCAGGGTCAGAATTAATGTTCAACTACTGGGTATTTTAACTAAAGAAAGAAACAATATTTCACCAAATGCGAAAATGCGATCAGGACGAAAACACCTCTTTTAATTTTATTATATGCCTTGGCGCGTGCAGAGGCAAGGCGCGTTCTCGCGCAATCTTTCCTGACGCATTCATCCGGGAGTCTGTTACGAGGTCGCTCTTCAACATGGCGGCGTCAGGTGAGGTTTATGTGAGCTTGCAGTGAGTCGGTTTTAGCACTTGTGAGGCCGTATCATCGAAACATCAGAATGGAAAATTGCGTTTCTATTACCAGCGCACTGGCGCAGTTCAAGCTGGGCATTTTATACGGACAGATTTATAATGGGGTTGATCACATTATATCGAAACACTAGCCCGGGCCGATCCAAGGGGTGGACGGCAGGGTGCTAGCTAGTTAGCCAGCTAACTTTAGGTGGGAATTAGCCGCTACTTTCGGATTTCTCTCTGAGTATAAGACATATCGATTGTGGACTGGGCCAGTTAGAGGTTACTCTTTTTGATTTAATGTCGAATTGTCGAGTTGTATTGTTTATGTACTTCGAACGATGATTCTTAGTAGCCGTCACATTGTATCCAACTCTTGTTCTCCGTGGGGCTAACTAGCTAACAGTTACCACCTAAGCGCATGTCTTGGAGGAGGGGCCGAGAGGGGGTCGAGAGTAGTTCCCCACGTGTACTATCAGGTGGGAATAGATGGTGTTCAGTGACTGGTGATTTGAAGCCTAATGTATATCCTATTCATTCACCTGTTAGTGCTGCCTTGGTTTGACTACGCTGTGCAACGTGACCGGCAGGTTAGCAGTCACTGTGTTCATGGTTCATACATTGCGGGAGGCTCTTTAGGCTAGTTATTATTTGCCGACAGGCACAGAAAACACCTTACGGTCATTAACAAGCCTGATAGTTTTATGTGAGATACTTTTGAAAGTTCTCCCTAGATTTAGTGTAACTAACTCCTAGATTGCATTATATCCCTCGTTCCCCACCGCTTCCTATGTTGATATTTGACGATTACTATTAAGGCCTGTCCTTGCAGTTGGTTTTCTTCTACACTGCACTAGGGTATACCATGCGTCCGGTAATTCAGAGTGGACACAGCCCGCGCCAACTGGTCCGGCTGCCATGGAAATTCTGAAAATGTTCTTATCTGCGATAACCGTGTGTTCTCTTGTCTGAGTTTGTCCCAAACAGTGGTCGAGGCGTGGCTGCTCAACTAGTGCAAGTCTTAGCAGACAACTACAATTTTACTGTGTTTTCGTCGTTACTAATGATGGCATGTTTACGCAACTGGCCTTAATATCCACGAACTCATTCACTGTCTTTGACCCCAGGTAAGAAGAAGAATAAGAAGGGGAAGACCCTTACTCTCACGGACTTCTTGGCGGCGGACGACAAGAGCAACAGCAGTCCAGCCCCTAGCTTCCCTACAGCCAAGGCAACCAGCTGGGCCGACGAGACTGATGATCTGGATGGAGATGGTGAGCATCAGAGGAGATTCGATTAGCATAGTGTTTAGAAAGCAGACATTGTCTAAATAATGCATATGAATGGGCATACAGGACTGGACCATTCACACATTTGCTCTGCTCTCCCTTGCAAACCATTCAGCAGCAAGCTAGTCTTGCTCAGGAGCAAAATGGGTGCTCAACCTTCTCTTTTGCAAATGCAACAGCTTAATGATGTCCAAGGATAAATCAATAAAACAGGAAAATGAACACATCTGGTACTACAAGCTATGATTTGAACCAGACGTCTCTCATCCACACCCTGCCTCTTTCTGCTTCTTAATCTCTTTGTGTTCCGGCCTCAGTCTCCACCTCCTGGCACACTGCAGAGGACTCATACCGGGGGCCCCCAATTGACCGCTCCATCCTGCCCACTGCCCCCCGAGCTGCTCGCGAGCCCGACGTGGACCGCTCCCGCCTGCCCCGCAGCCCCCCCTACACCGCCTTCCTGGGCAACCTTCCGTACGACGTCACAGAGGAATCCATCAAGAACTTCTTCAGAGGTCTTGCGGTGCGTAGTGAGCCCATGGGCAATTTTGACCTTGTTTTAGGAGGTGCTTGTTTTACGTTAAGCTCAACATTCATAGGTTGCCTGGTTGCCCGTGGCTACCAAATTGTTACAAGTGGCAACCAAGTGGTTGCCCCGGTCACAACCACATTTGATAAGCTTTGGCAGCCAAAACTGGTTGCCAGGCTGGCAACTACTTTCAAAAGTTAAGGTTTAGCCATGTTTAGTACCCTGGGAGGACCCTAGAGGCAATTAAAGCTTTTTTGGCAGTCTTAGCATTTCAAAATATGCTTTGGTCATGCATAAGGGGGGGGGGGGGGGGGGGGGTATTCCTGTCCAAAGAACAGTATTTACTTAAGAGTTCTTGTCCTTATTCTTCCAGTGTCTTACTCACCTTTGTTTGGTTCCTGTCTACTGCCGCAGGGTGTTTATGTGATCAATAATCTGTTCTCTGCTTTGCTCTGTGCACAGATCAGTGCTGTGCGTCTGCCAAGGGAGCCCAGTAACCCAGAGAGGTTGAAGGGCTTTGGCTATGCAGAGTTTGACGATGTGGACTCAATCCTGCAGGCACTCACTTTTAATGAGGAAGTAAGTTATATTTCAGATATGCTTATGTGGAATTCTGGTGCCTATCAGACTAGATCAAATGACTCTTTGATGCTTAAAGTTCCTCGTGTCCATTCTGAGTTGGGCAAGTCAGCCTTTTGTTATGGTGCCCCTACTTCCTGGAATAATCTTCAGTGCAATTTAAAAATGAACTCTATAATTCCATATAGTCAATTCAAGTCTGTGGTCACAAACCGTCCTATGCCAATTTGTACCTGCTTTAAGTAAATGTCTTTATTATTATTTTTATTATTATTTTTATTATTATTATTTTTGTTGTTATTATTTTATTATTATTATTTCATGTATTTTTATTTTATTATTTTTTTTATTTCCCCCTTCCTCCTCTATAATGCAATGTATATTTTCTTATTATTATCTTATTTGAACATCTCTTGTTCTATGCATTGTTTCTGTAATCTCGGCTTCATTGAAAATGAGGGCTACCCTCAATGACTCTCCGAGAATAAATAAAGGTTGAATGAATGAATGAATGAATGAAAAGTTTGCACAGCAGACACAGTGAAATGAACAGCAACTGTGTTGCGTGCGTGCGTGTGTGTGTGTGTGTGTGTGTGTGTTGAAAACATGGCTTAAAAGATGACATTTAAATTTGTTTGGAGCTTGTTAAGTAGAGATGTGATGTCATAGAGTAAGTGACCTGCTCTCTTTGCCAGTCTTGTCAGAGTCTTGGCTTGAAGTCAGTTTTTAACTGATTACAGTTTGTCTCAGTAATAGCTAATAGAGCACATAATGTTTCAGGAACTACCTGATGAGATTATCAGCTCCTCACTGGTGCCAGAAATCTTGCCAATACTGTATGTGTTCAAGAAATTCAAGCACTCAAGCTCTCTAACATTAAAAACAATGAAAATGCCTGTCATAGTTATTACAAGGCCATTCTTGACTTGTCAGCATTAAAGTCTGAACCAAGCGTCTTAACATTGCTCATAACCTCTATGGGCTGTTGAAATGAACAAGTTGATGCTTTGAGCAAAAAAAGAGATTTTTTGTGCAATAGGCAAGTCTATAGAAATCCTCTTCTGCTTATCTGCACTCCAGACAAGTTTATAGTTGATCTGTCGCAGCTCTGATTGTGTTCTGCATGCCTGAACCTTTTGTCTCCATAGAACCTTGGGAACCGGCGGGTTCGTGTGGACATTGCAGACCAATCCAATGACAAAGGTACAGTTACTCCTCATATCAAATTTGTAGTACAGAGTTCAGCTAATAAAGTGTCGGAAGACGTTTGTGCTTCATTTGAATGTATTTGTCTGTACTATACTTCTGTACCATGTAGATTTTGGTCAAGACATAGACCTCAACACCATATTTTTTCGCCTTCCTGACTACTACTCTGCTTTTCACCAGAGAGGGACAACGGATCTATGATGGGACGTGACCGGGACCGGGGGGGCCGTGGTATGGACGGACCTGCCAATACTGACTCCGACTGGAGAGCCAGGCCCAGCTCGGACGCCGACGAAGGACCGAGACGGGACGACTCTTACGGAGAGAGTGAGTTCACCTGCATGTGTAGAATCCTCTGATTTGGTTCTGACTGAAACCAGAAAGGAATGGGGCTTCAACCTGAACAGTCGGTTTCAAAATGATTAATGTCCTGTGTAGGGTTTCGGTATGGAAATGGATTTTTGTATGACCTTTAGTCCGAATGGAATGACTAATCGTTTGCTTACACTACTATTATGTACTTGCAGGGTCAAGGGACCGTTACGAATCAGATCGTTTCAGGGATGGACCACGGCGGGACGACGCCTTTGGTGGTGGACGAGACGGTGGACGTGATGGTGGACGCTTCCGTGACCGTTTTGATGACCGCGGACCCCGTGATTACGACCGAGGAGGTTGGTGTATTGTTAGCCATCAGCATATGGAACTGTTTTCATCAGATTCTGTAGCCTGATCGTTATCTATGTGGGTACTCATTGGTTCCGGTCCTCGTCCAGGTTTCGATTCCGGCGGAGGCCGCAGAGCGTTTGGCAGCGGGTTCAGACGGGATGACGATTTCCGCCGTGACGAAGGCAGGAGTGGTGGCGATCGCTTTGGTGACCGCTACGGTGACCGCGAAGAGCGATCATTCGAGAGGCGAGAGGAAAGAAGTGGAGGAGGTGTGTGTGTAAATGAGAGTGGTTCCTTGTTAGTGTTTGTCTTTGCATTTTAGGCTGTAACCTCTTCTGTTTGGTATAGGAGCAGGAATGGACATGTCCCATGTTATGGAAAGGGTGCCTGTTGATAACGTCTGCATGCATTTTGAGAACGTTGCATTTTGCTATACTGGGATATGATATGGAATGAGAAATGAGAGGCAAGGTTTGTGTATGCGTGTGATTCAGACATTATTGTGTTGAGCTTACTTCTGTCAATTATACACAGGCATTCTTGCCCTGTGAGGTGCACCCTATATTAGGCCGACTTAACAAGACTACGCATTAAAAGAATGAAGTATTACTCAACTTAATGTTAAATGTTGTTAAAAGAAACGGTACCTTAACACGCCCTCTATTGTAATGTAGAGGGTGCGAGTGTGTGTGTTGGGATGAGGCCATTAGTACTCTTCACACCCCATCTCATCAACCCTTCTCCTGTCTCCAGCGCCTCTACAGAGGCCCAAGCTGAACCTGAAGCCTCGCAGTGTCCCCAAAGAAGAGGAGGACGCGGGCGAGTCCACCCCACCGGCCGCGCCCAGCGGCGGCAGTCGGGCCTCCTCCATCTTCGGCGCCGCCAAGCCCGTGGACACGGCGGCCAAGGAGCGTGAGGTGGAGGAGCGGCTCAAGAAGGAGCAGGAGAAGCTGCAGAGGCAGCTGGAGGACGACAAGTTCCGGGGCGAGCGCGACAGACGCGACAAACCACAGGACAAGTGAGTGGGGAACAAATGGCCGACGAGAGTGGCTTTGGAGCCTTCGTAGAGATAAGGGTTTTTTGGTGTCGGATGATATTGATTTTTTGGTCACTTGTCCCATTGCAGGGAACCAAGCTGGCGCAGTGAGAAGGCGCCAAAGGAGCGCTCTCGGACGGGAAGTGACTCATCACAGCCTGCCCGAGGTGAGTGCTTTGCTACGACCCAGTACTGTTGTGCTCCTTGATTATACTGAATCTTGCCAGAATAGGTAGTTTATACCGAATTGTACTGGACGTTCCCTCTAAAAAAAGCATAGAAGTCAACCATATGCCTCTTTGATTTTACAAAGCTACTATGGCTATAGAATTCTGTTCTTGGCCACTACAGCTACACGCTTGTCGTATGCTGACTGACTCTCTCTCTCTCCCTCACCTGCAGTTTCCCGTCGCCGGGAGAGCGAGCGTTCTGTGGAGAACGAGGTCCTCAGCGGTCAGGAGGACGAGCCCCCGTCCTCCGGCTCCCGGCCACCTGCCTCTCCGAACAGTCAGGATGCCCTCCCCCTGAAAGTGATGCCAGCGCCGCCGCCCAAGGAGAACGCCTGGGCCAAACGGAGCACAGGGGGCGGCGCCAGCGAGGGCGAAAGTCGCGCCCCTGTGTCCCCCACCGGCGACCAACCCCCCAAGAGGTCTGAGTCTGACGCCCTGCCCTCATAAAACCACAACCAAACACAACCCCGTACCACAGGCTCGAATGCTATGAATTATATGAACCAGTCCCGTCGAGAAAAAAAAAGATCTGTGCCGCATTTACATCCACTCTGTAATGCAAATTAAAGAAAAAGAGAAAAAAAAAAATCTTCTACGCAATCTTCTAGTCAAGAAAGAAGTTGTGAAAAGCTGTGGTTTTAAAACATGAGGTTGTCAGGGCAATTAAAACGGAAAAATGTAATGAAATCTTAACAAATGTGTTTTGCTGCAAATAAACCCGTTTACTTCAACCCTGGACCTTTGATTATGCGCTATTGGAAGTTAGTCCACCTCCCTCTTGGGAATTAATTTGTTGTTCAATTTCGACTATTTTATGTGAATTTCAAGTGTTTTCAAACAGGATTTCTTGCCTGAATCGCATCGAAAAGTTTGACACGAACTCGGCTACTGTAACAAATTGTCTATAAGAGCAGTAGTTTTATGAGAGTGCGGAGGTACTTGAGTAGTATTTTTGTTTTGTTTTGTTTTGTTTTCTTCTTTTCTTTCATGCATTGTGTATATTAGCATTATTGATGAATGAGTATAATGTTGTATGGACTGGGCAGGTCAGCATTGAAGCGTCTTGGATGAGGGCGTGCGAGCAAGTTGCCTGAAACCCTTTGTCGCTAGCTTGTGTCAGGAAGTGCCTCTCTTTCGGCTTTTATACTTCCCCCTCCTCGGGCCTCGATCCTCGATCCTCACTGATGTACATAAAGAATGATGGGGCGGCAACAATGGGATAGTCTATCCCTTCTTCATATCTTTCTTTATGTAGATCAGTGAGGATCGAGGCCCGAGGAGGTAGGGAGGATGTATAAACGCTGAATGAGGGGCACCCAAAGTGTCGGGCGGCAGCTTTAGTCTGCGCACCCACAGTACCCAGCAAATACCGTTTCTCATCCCTCCCTCCTAAACCTCACTCCCATCCGGGTGGCTGCGCCAGTATAACCCACCCCAGGCTCAAACCCGTGATCCTGCATCTCCTCAGACTGGGAGGGGGGCGTGCTAGTAAGGAGCCTAAAACACGTGGGTACGAGCGTCTGTCTAGGCATTAGAAGGGTGGTTTTCCCACATATGTCTGAAATTTAGTGTGAATGTAAATTAAGGCCTTAGAAATTCCTAAATGTATTAAAATGGTATGCACTAGGTCTTGATTACTAGCTAGTTGTTGAAGTATATGAATGTTAATTTAATGTCGTTTGATTTATTGTTTTTTCTTTTTAGTTTTTTTATGTTTTGCCGTATAGACTGTAGGTTTAAGATTATAGTTATTTCTCAACAGCACAGATGCAGCAAGAATGTAGAAACTGTATTAGTTTGGAACTGACATAGACTTTGTGGTCTGTTTACTTTGCTAGTACTTCTGGGACTATGATTTTATTTTATAATTATTTGAATATTTTTTGACAGTATTGGCATGAAACAATTGTTTTTTTGTCCATGCCAATACTGTCAATTACATTCATAATGGTCTTCATAATGTCCTATAACGTCTTAAATGTAGCTTGTTGAAGCATACAGAAACAATGTACTCAAGGAATGAAAATTATTTATGTAGTCTTGTCAGGCTAACACATTTTAGAGTGTTCACACAATACCTCGTAGCGCATGCCATAATGCCTAAGTGCTGACTAAATATTGTCTGAAGGATTTTGCACAAATATTTGAGTCATGAGCTCATGTGCGTGTCTTTCCAGCTCTTCCGGTTCGACCGATGAGCGAGGTTCAGGCAAAGGTAAGGGTCCTCATCCATCATCACATTGACTCTTTTTAAGTCATCCAAACCCCCCCCCCCCCATCACCATCATCATACAGCTTACATGTAGGCCCTCTGTTAGCGACAGCGTAGTGATGCGACCTCATTTCTATGTTGCAGACGAAAACAAGGTGGACGGAGTGCGGCGGGATCGGGGCGCCCCGCGAGGAGGCCGTGGTGGGGGTCCTGCCGGCTCCGGAGCGGGGCGCGGCAGAGGGGAGGGCCCAAACCGGGACAAACGGAGAGAACCAGACAGGTATAGAATAGACTTGAATGCCTTTGTCACTGCACTGCACTGTCGGCCAATGACATTTCAGAGCATCTCCCTTCAGGCCTCAGTACATAGGTACCAACGTGAGTGCGGCATACCACATCATTAGATTCCATTCAGGGCTGTAGTGGAGGCTATTCACACGTGAACACACTATCCTCCTCTGAAATTTCAGAAATATAGTTTATCCACCTCTCAAAAGAGTTTGTTCACCAATTGCAGCTTTTAACATTCAAATAAAAATGCACCGTATTATCCACATTCACAATATGTACACTCATCAACACTTAAGAAACCATTTAATCCCACTGGCATTGTTCTCAACATTAGACAATAACCTCCACCATCATCAAACATATTCCAAATGCCGAATTTGTTTAAATAAATACGATATTGCGTGGTGTAGTTCACCTTACTGTGATCACAGAATTCATGGTTCACCTGCTTCTTATTGCTTTCTATAAAACCCCACACACCACCGCTGACTAGATCATAATCCAGTTTTATTTTGTCAGTGCTGGTTAATGAAATCCACTGGTTATCAAATGCTTGTCAGTTGAACATTTTGGCTCCGATGTGAGTGGCAAGTGGAAATGTCTGCATATTCATGTTGGCAGCTGGCTCCTATATGCGGAATGCTTTAGTGGTGGTACATACAAATAGAATCTTCCGCATACATTCTCTGCCCCTCCCCTTGGGAGTTTGTAACAGTATTGTTTTTGTGCAGATTTGTTCATTCCAACAGGACTTAACAGTCATTTGAATTCAACCCATGTTTAGAAAGAACAAGCTTCCTTTCCTTATAGTTTTCATCTGAATTGATGTCTCTGATTGATGCCATGTTTGTGAATGTGCTTTTGTAGGAAAGAGAGCAGAAAAGACCGAGACCCTAGAGCAGCACCTGAGCCAAAGAAATATGAGGAGACCCCTGCTCCTGTGAGTTCCTCAAACATGGATGTTTTTTAAGAGTAACTAAAGGGAGTTCGGCCTGGAACTTCAGGAAGTTCTTGAAGTGGAAGTTCAGCTTGACTAAAGGACACAACAGTTGACACAGCAATCATCAAACGATTTTCTTTAGGTCTGACTTTGGTATAACACAGGGTGATCTGCCCACAAAGGCTGTTCAAATCAGTTCAGTTAGTTTTTCTTGTGACTTGGTCAAATGTCTCACTTTCAGTAACTTAAAGTAGAGAGGAATAAGGAATCATTCATCATTAATGCTTTGGTTAGCAATAGTGGCAAATCATACTATTCCCGTGTTACCAGCGTCCTGAAGAGGAAGGCCAGCATTAGAGAAATACAAAACATGTATTAGCTGGTGTCAACTTTACTAACTACATGGAATGCAATGACATGAACTAACTTCATTGCTAGTTTGGCTATCGACACACAGCTTCTATTACATTTTTATTTATGTTTTTCCTCATTTTTAAGCTAGATATACAAAGTGAACTCTGAACTGCTAGTTTCACCTGCTAGTTAACATGGGCGAGTTCCTGTCTATGGCTATTGCACTAGAAAGCTTAGCTGGCTAATGTGTCATCTAACAAACTAAATCACTGCATGTGTGTGTACCTCAGCTACACTCCACTTCTAGAATTTTTAGAAATGTGCAGTACCACTTTGGTACGCAATCTTCCTTTTGGTGTACTTGTTTCTTTTCTTTGTGCACTATTGTGTACAGGAATTTAGACATTTTTATGATCACTTAAATTGCAAGCTAGACCAACTTAAATGTGCCCAGCAAACATGCACACCAAAATGGAATGGAAACCCTGACGATGCTAATTGGGAAACAATTTTCTTTTGACAATAGAACTACTAACATTTTAACGGTACCAATAATTTAGCAGCATTTCAGTTAAGATAGTAGGACTACCTCAATCTCTATTTGTTGTATTCAGTCTGTATCTTTACTTTGCAACATATTTTTTTACTTTAAAGACAGACAGTCACTTAGTCCCCTTTTACAGCCACGTTTTCCAGTCAACTATAAATATTGGAAGTAAGAAAGTTACCATACATAGTATTCTATGGTAATGTAATAATGCATCAATGTTGCTTCACCCATTTCTGAATAAATTATGAGGCATTTATGTACAGTTTTATGAGTGTGCTGTGCACAAGTGTCTTTCTTTTTGCATTTCACCACAGAGTGTTATATGAGTTGAGATTCTGAATGTCAGTACAATGCATTAGTTCAGCTGTGTAAGTCGGTGAAATAAAGACACTCAATGGTATATTCTTGCTGCTGTAATTTCCTGACTATTAGCCGCGACTTATACATTGATTTTGCAAAATTTCTTCAGCTATGAGGTTAATACACGGGGGCAGTTAATATGGTATCAATATGGTTTTGTTTCTTTTAACTTGCATAAAACACTGTCCTGCGGCTTATACACAATGCGGCTTATATACGGGAAATTACTGTACTTGTGTTGAAATGAGTTGACCGGTGTTTCTTTTCTGTTGTGCAGAAGTTCAGCTCGGCCAGTAAGTACGCTGCCCTGCTGATGGATGGAGACCCAGGAGACGACGAGGACGGGGAGTAACCAGCGGTAGCAGCGGTAGAACGAAGTCGCAGAAAATTAACGTAAAAAAAACCCCGCGAATTAAACTCTAAAGCAGAACATTTCTTTACATGTGTGATGGAGGGATGGCCCAAACGGCCCCAGGTGTCTTCCCCCAACCTTTACTTCAGGCCCAGAATGCCTTTTTGGAATGCCGATCCTAGAAGTTAAGAGAGAAAGTGTCACATACTGGACTTCTTTTTTTTTCTTTTTTCTTTTTTTTTCTTTTTTTTAAATGATGAAATTTAAGATGACTCGGATACACATTCGCAAAGGAAGTAATTGTAATAAATAAATAAATAAAAATATGGAAGAAAAAAAGCTTTGTGTTAGTTTGGCTTCTGTCAATTATCCAATTATCTGAGACATTAAAATAAAGAGCTAGATTTCCTCTTTCAAGTTCAACCCCTATCCAACGTCAATAGTATATTAGCACGCCTGATTTTAGAAGCTGTGACATTTCACAGCAGAGGTGTTGAGAATGACTGCCAGGTACTGGCTTTATCACCCAGGGGCTGTGTGTGTGTGAAAGAATGTGTGTGTGAGAGAGAGAGGTGGCCCAAACCCCAGCGACTGCATATTTAACTGGGGGACCCCCCTGTAGCTGTGTTGTTGTAGCTGTAGGACACACAGGAGGAGAGACGCCACAAAGAATCTCCTTGCCCAACGACTGCTTGCTCAGCTGCTCGGCCAGTAGCTCAAGACCCCCTTTACCCAGGCTGGGGTTACTCTCTCCTGTCCACAGGGATAATGCATCATCAGCGTTTTTGTACTTCAAGCTGTGCAGGGTCCAGGCTAGCTAGCCTTAGTTGTTAGCTGAGAACAGTCAACATTGTGAGTGTGCCATGTGTGTATACAAATGACAAGTAAATCAGGAATGGACTCCGTCACTGCGTGAGCATGCAGAAATTCATCTGTTTTAGATCGTTCAGCAGAGAACAATGCTGTTTACAGAAGACGGGCCATCAGTTATAAACATTGTGTGTTGGAAGGAGTGAACCAAATGAAGATGAAACGTCGCACATCCACAAATGGCCATAACTTGCCCCTGGGGATCAAGAAACGGATGGATGATTGCCACCAGTACAAACCTCTATCTACTGTATGTCTTTCCCTCTCTTTTCTCCCTCTCTCCTTCCCTCTATCTTTTTCCTACTATCCTCTCTTTCTCCCTCTCTCTCTTTCCCCCTCTGTACTCCTCCCTCTTTCTCCCTCTCTCCTTCCCCTCCCTCCTCTTTCTTGCTCTCTTCTTCCCTCCCTCTATCCCTCTCTCTCCTTCCCTTCCTCCTCTCTTTCTCCCTCTCCCTCCCTCTGTCTCTTTCTCCCTCCCTGAGCCCGTCTGCATGAGAATGCGTGCACACAGACTGAACAGATGCAAAGTTTACGTGTAAGCAGTATTCCCTGGGTGGGAACAGCATCTCCTGTGACAGATGGGCTTAGTGTGAGAAAATGTAGTCTGAGTGTGTGTGAAGAGAGTATCGAGCGCATTACTCGTACAATAAATGAAATGTCTGCGGCACACATACATATAATTACACTACTGCTGCCTTTAATCTTGTTTGAATGTGTGTGTGTGTGTGTATGTAAACAAATGGGTTGGTTTGTTTTCCTAGCAGAGCCACAGTTGTTGCTCGCTGGTGGTCCAGTTGTCACGTCGGCCATTGAGTGAAGGGAATGCCAAGGCCAACTGAGCTGTCTTGCTCTCGACGCGACTGCAGCTCTTTTCAATGAAGAGGTCTCAGAGAGCTGCCTTTCAGCTCCTCGTCTCGCTGATCTGATGGCCGGGGTCCTTTGCCTGCAGGACTTTTGGGCAGCGGATAAAAGTGACCCCCGCAGAAAGAGCTCATTGTTGCCGATTGTCCTCATTCCCCGGAAAGCTTCTGGAGGACCGCTGTTTCCCGGCTCACTGTAGACGAGCAGCCTGCGCTCAAGGCTGCAGTTTGTCACAGAGGCTCTTGTGGTGGGGAGCTGCCTCGTGGGGGCACATCCAAAGGCCCTCGGACAGGGAGGGGCATTGTTCTCTGTGTGCGGTGAAAGATTACATTATATTATGCTAGAATAGAGGAGCCCAAAATATCCCGAACCTCTTTAAAGGATCTTGATTCATCATCTCGGCCTTTCCCTTCGTTTTTGGAAACTTTCTCCATCTTTCTCTCTCCCTTATTCTCTCTCTCTCTTTCTTCCTCTCTCTCTCTGTCTATCTCTATCTATTCATTTATCTATAAATCATAAGTAATCAGTTGATTGTGGTGTGTGAGAGTGGTAGACTACAAGGGGATTCACGATTCGTTACCGATTCCTAAATTCTTCAGTGCCGAGGAATGTTGAACTAATTGCAGCTGGGTGGGAGGAAGGGCAGTGGGTTTGTGCAGTGGTGGTGCTGATGTTTGCGTGTGCACATGCGTGCCTGCGAGAGAGAGAGAGGGAAAGAGGTGCTGCCGATTCTTAATGGTCCCCTATGGAGCGAGAGAAGCGGAGTGCCAAACAGGGTGGATAGGCCTGACATCATCTGACCAAAACAGCTGTGAGTGTGAGTGTGTGTGTGTGTGTGTGTGTGTGTGTGTGCGTAAAGACTGTGAGGACACCCAGGGAGCGAGGGGCCAGGGAGGGAAGGGGGGGGGGGGTGCTGGAATTGGGCTCCTCAGCTCTCTCTCTCTCTCTCTCTCTCTCTCTCTCTCTCTCTCTCTCTCTCTCTCTCTCTCTCGGCTGACAGGCAGAGAAACACACAGAGCCACAGAGGAGCCACGAGGGTGTGGAGCGCAGAGGAACAAGAGGGGGGAAGATCTCTGGATCCTCTTCTCTGTGTGGGACGGAGGAAGAGAGAAAGAGGGAGAGCGGAGGGCTGGATCACAAGAGGGGAGAGGAGGACGAAGGAGAGGGAGGGTGGAAACGGACGGGACAAAGGAGATAACGGGAGAGGCTGACGGTGGACCATTGGAGCTATGGGTTGTGCTCAGAGTGGACAGTGGTGTGTGAAGGAGAGGAACTCGGCAGCAGTGGGACTCCCCAAGACCAGGGACTGTTCAGACGACTGCCCGGAGATCCTTAGCCTCACTGAGGTAAGCCGTCTTGGGTCTAGAGAGACTGTAGTTACGTGTGAAGCTCAATCCTCTGTCAGAATTCTCCATGTCGTCCACATCTTGTCACTGTCATTGACCAAATCTCATGACAGTGGTCATTTTGGAAAGTAATATAAGAGTGACAGTTATGCTTATAGAAGTGACAAGCTCTTAATGCTTTGATGCAATCAGTACGTTGTTAGACACAGACCTTTCGACCATTAGATTGTTGAGGGTCTTTTTTTGGACCTTCTTTTTAAACCCATTGACATTTTAAGGTATCACCTTATGT
>NC_085002.1:20793812-20796312 GCF_963854185.1 Sardina pilchardus | reverse complement strand
GGCATTGAGGTTTCTTGCCAAGGATCATCTGAAAAGTTGTGGTTTTGGTCAAGGTAGGCTACGCCTCGGATTCTGCGACCTGAATTATAGGTAGGCTATAGTCTACATGTTCAAAATAGGCTATCCCCACTTCCCATCACAAATAGATGGTGTCATTTATGCTAATAAGAAGTTTGTTAATGTATGCAAACCTTCGTTGCGGTCAGGCATTTATGGATCTACAAACAGCTTGTTCTTATGTAATGGCACTAATTTTCTCCGGCGGGGATTGCATTAGGCAAAACTGCTTACAAATTGAGAACATGCGGGAATAACAAACCGAATGTTTTTAACTCTATTTGGCATCAATCTTGACAGTGAATATGGTAGGCTAGTTTTCTGAGATGGATCTTCGCATTCAAACATACGAAAACTCATCACCAAAACGGAATAATTTTGTGGTGTGATGCGGGATCTCTCTCTCCCTCTCTCCCTCTCTCTCTCTCTCTCTCTTTCTCTCTCTCTCTCTCTCTCTCTCTCTCTCTCTCTCTCTCTCTCTTTCTAAATATATATATATCCCTCTCTCACTATATCCATCTCTCTGTGTGTGTAAGTCTGGTGTAATCCACAATCCACATTGATCATAGTCATCCAGAATAATCATATAATTAGACATTATATAATAATGATATTTAATAGCTTATGGCAGCTCTCTGGTTTGCACACTTATTAAAAGAGTGGATAAATTGGCTTTCCGATGTGATCATACATGACACTAAGTCTCCTTTAGTCATTAGGACAATTCTCCATTGCACACACGAATTCTTTAAAGTTCACAGTGTGTTTAGTTACAGAGTTTTTGGATGCAATGAATGTGGCTGAGGCCGTGTCAGCAAATTGCTTTCCAGTTATATGTAAGGTCATCGCTAGTTTAGTGGTCAGAGAAACAAGTTGTAGTCCCAGTTTCATTTTTCTCAATTCAGTATGAACCCAGGACAAGTGAAGGTGCCATTAGAGATTTGTCTGAGTGCAGAGGAAACCTTGTGAAGCTGATTACGACTCCTAACCTAATCAGAGGTGAGAGAAGGAGGAGATTAGAATAGGACCTAGTGGAGATTTGCTGCAGAGGCAGTGGAGAGGCAGACAAATGCATTCCATATTTAGAAACTTTCATTTCAAACAGCGGTGAAATGTGAGACAGTGAGCGGGCAGATAAGCAGGATGAAGGGGGGGTGAATCGCCTAAGTTACTGTGTGCTCAGTCCATTACTCATATTGTGTTTATGACCAGACCACACAGCACCTCTCTTTCTCTCTCAGTCGCTCTCTCCCTCTCACACTCACTTTATCACTCTCTCTCATGCACACACACACACACACACACACACACACACACACACACCAACTCAGAAAAAACGAGATCAACAAATGAACACCAAGGGCAGTTTGGGCTAGATCAATCAGCAAATCAATGTTTTACAGTTGTTTTCTATTTGAATCAGCCCACACCACTTAACATGGCTGAGCCAACAGCGTTCATGCCTTTGAGGCACTATGTCTGTTTTGTTGCCATGCGTTCTTTTGTGGCCATTACGATGTGGTCTCTACCTAATTGAATTGAATTGAATTGAAAAGACAGAGATTTATTGAGGGTTATTACTTCAATAATATAACGACTGTTTTGAAAACTGTCAAAAGGAAGATCTCCAGAGGTCAGCAATGGAAAATCTCTAGGCGACGGTGTAAATGCCACGTGTGTTCATGGGTAATGTAGTCTTAGTGCTGGCAGGTTGCTCTGAATGAGGAGAGTGTTCTGTGCCGGCCACATATACTTCTCACACGAGTCATTGTCACTTTCTATAAGCAAACACACCCACCACACACCTGCAGTCCTCTGGTCCATACATCTGTCTTTGCCCCCCCCCCCCCACACACACACACCATCACCACCGCCTCTCTCGCGCATACACACAGTCACACTTCTCCCCTCACATTTGACACACAGGACCTTTCTTACAGTCTTCACACATTCCTGACCCAGTGCTTACTCACACCCACGACCACGTAATGTTTATTTCCTGACCAAAACATTTGTGTGAGTTTGTGTGTGTTCGTACAACCTCATCTCACAAGAACAGTGCACCTATGTTCCCCCTGCTACTCTTGACTTCCATTCACATACAGATGTGTGAATGACACAAATGTACCTTATCCACTATTATCACATAACACCAGAGGGTGTTTGAAAGGGAAATCTGTTACCCATGCTGGCTTTAAATGTGGTAAATGTCTGCTGTTTAAATGTGTAAATGGCAGAAGCCATTGCATCTGGTTGCAGCATGTCTCAGTTTATCTGTGAGCCTCTTCATTTAAAAAGTAGATCCCCTTTTAGTCATGACTAAGTGTATCCAGGACTGGCAAGGCCTGTTGTTGGCAGTGCCACCTTGCCCACAGCACTCTGTGTGTGTGTGTGTGTGTGTGTTTGTGTATGTGTGTGTTTGCGTGTGTGCGTGTGTGCGGGT
>NC_085002.1:20718812-20788812 GCF_963854185.1 Sardina pilchardus | reverse complement strand
AAGAGGGGGAGGTTGGGGGGTGGTTTGTGTTCGGTGTGTGTTCTGGTGCCTGACTGGTGGGGATGTCAGCTCCGCTCTGCGTTCACTCTCTGCTCACTCGGGCTGACACGTGCTCCCCTTGCCTTGGTCGCCTTGGCAGAAACAACGAGAAAAAAAGACAATAAAGAGGGCAGCGCCCCGAGGAGAGCGTCACCCCCCGCCGCGTGGAGCGAGACGCAGAAAGGGCAGAGGTAGAAAATAGAACCGCCGCGTCTCCGTGTATCCGTGTATCCACGTCTCCGCGTCACGTTTTGGCAACGTTCCCACAATTCAGAGCTTTCGGGTGGTGTATATGGGGACCTGTCTGCCTCACGGCACCAGTCGGGGTGCGGACCCTGACCGAGAGAGAGAGCGCATGGCGGTGACGGTGGCGGCTACCGTGGTCTCTCCGAGGTCCTGAACAGCTGTGGCTTAAGTGGGCCCGTTTGATGTGGCGAACAGTAGTCCGTCGCGGGCTGGGTCCTCCGGGGACTCCTTGTAAAGACTGGCACCTCTCTTAAGTAGGCCGTAACTCCGGCTAGCAGGCGGGCGAGCGTGGGCTGTGGTGACTGAACGGAGCCACATGTCCGCGCGCGCCGTAATGAGTTGGTGGAGACCCAGGGGCAGTCTGTAAAACCATGGGACGGGAAGGAGAGATGGAGTCAGAGAGAGACAGAGAGAATGAGAGAGAGAGAGAGAGAGAGAGAGAGAGAGAGAGAGAGAGAGAGCAAGAAAGAGAGAGAGAGGGTGAGAGGGAGGAAGGAAAGAAAGAAAGGATATGGAGAGAGAGAGAGAGGGTGAGAGGGAGGAAGAAAGGAAAGAAAGGATATGGAGAGAGAAAGAGAGACAGAGAGAATAAGAGAGAAATAGAGAGAGAGGGTGAGATGCAGGAAGGAAGGAAAGAAAGAAAGAAAGAAACAAAGGATAAGACATGGAAGGATGAGGAGGTATAGAGTAGGAAGAACCCTTTCATCTACCATAATCAGTCCCTCTGTTAACGGTAATGACTGATGGTGTCCGGATAGAGTCAGTAAAGGGAAAAGCAGGCAGTGAGCATTAGCCTCTCAGCAGACAAATGCAATTTTCTCCCATTCTGCTGTCAGTTGTTCATTCAGCATGCCATCTCACAAGCCTAATCAAATGCATTACTTTCAATCACACTGGGCGATGAAAAGCAGCTGTGTGAATCTTTCATGTGTAGGTGCTCACTGACCCGGTGTAAGTGCATGAGGTCTGTGCCTGCCAGAATATCTATCTGGACTCTTATCACGCTCTCCTCTCCCTCTACCCCCCCCTCTCCCTCTCTCTCTCACTCTCCCTCTCTTTTTCCTTCTCTCTCTCTCTCCCCCTATCCTTCTCTCTCCTCTCTCTCTCTCTCTTTCTCCTCTCTCTCCCCCTTTCCTTCTCTTTCTCATTCACATTCTCTCTCTCTCCTTCTTTCTCTCTCTCCCTCTCCCTCTCTCTCTCTCTCTCTCTCTCTCTCTCTCTGTCGTTCCTCGAGAGGCTCTGCTCTCTCTCCTCTCCCGTGTGTTTGCTGCACTAATGATGGCTCTTTGAGGAGAGGCTCATTCATCTGGAGGGAAAGCTGGGCACATGTCTTAGGACTGCCCTCTCATTCACCCTGTTAGGATCCCAATTAGTCCCTCTGTCTCCACACCGACGCAAGGCACACTCTAATGCACGCAATAATACACACACACACACACACACGAGTACCTGCTCACACACTTATGTACACACGACACACACACACACATACACACGAGTACCCTCTCATACACGTATACACATACACACAAATATATGGACATATTGTGGTCTGTTTTGCACACACACACACACACACACACACACACACACACACGCATATCGTTTTGTGTTGCTGAGTCAGGCTCTTATCAAGTGTGTCCTTTCCCTATCCCTGTGTCAACATGGCCAGAACACACATACACACTGACACAGAGATGAAAGATCTATCTAAATGGACTGCCATGCACTAGTTTAATTACACCCCCTGTTTAATTTACATCACTGCTGATTGTATTTGGACATTTTTGTTGAAGAGGGCAACAGAAAGCCAGTGAGAGATAGGGACAAGGAAAGATGGAGCGAGGGAGACAGAAGGATAGAGAGGGAGAGACGGAAAAGAGAGCTGGCTGGTGTGTGCTCAGGAAACGCCTGTGTAATTGACTTGGGGGGGGTTGTAATTATCTTGTGTATGTATGTGTGTGTGTGTGTGTGTGTGTGTATGTGTGTGTGTGTGTGTTTGTGAGAGAGAGAGAGAAAAAAAGAGAAAGAGAGAGACAAACCAAGAGGACCAAGAGAAAGATTTAGGGGGCTGCTATTATTGCCTAAGTAAAACCCTGTCACATTCTTTAGGTTCAGTTGAATACCCATCATAACACCATAAAAGGTCTTACAGTCTCACAACTACACCATGGAGACTGCCCCTTTCCATTTCCATTCACTTCAAACTGGTCATGTTTAAAAGAATGAAAAGAGAATGTAAAAGCAAAATCATCAAGAAGTTGCTGCTTGTTCTGCTGCATATTGCCCCATTTGTGGGACCAGTTTGAAGCCATACCTTCCGCATTTCCTGCGTTGAGTCTCAACAGTTTTGGTTGGTTTAGAAATATAAAGAATTAATTTGCTCCCTATATTCATCAGGCTTCTGTCCATGTTTAATCTATGCCAAAGAGCTGTTTGGCTCAGATGATATGGGGTTCCAGGATAAAGGTGTTGAGAAGATGAAATTCAGATATTCATAGGTGTCACAAATGAATGCCTGTGGATATCCCCAAAATACTGGCCAAACCCAAGATGATAACCAATCTCCAGTAGCCTGGCAGAAGAGGAATAATCCGGGATGTTAATGATCCAAAGCACACATTTGGAGATGACATAATGCTGGAGCATTTGACACTGATGTGATTTTGCACAGGGGTGTCACTCCCTTCCACTGTGTGTACTGTAAATGGGCCGTGCCTGAACTATTTTCACTCTTGCCCACAGTCACCCATCTCTTTCTTTCATGTCGACTCCTATACTGTACAGTACGTGTCAGGCATGCTTGCCAGCCATCAGTGTGCATTTTAGAGTTCCACTCGTATCTGCTGTAGAAAGGCATGCCGGATAAATCGGTCTGACAGGCCGTGATTCAGAGTCCCCCCAGGGCAGCTGTTGGCCCCTGGTTTTTCCTGTCCTCTGTCGGTTTGCATCCTCCATTTCCTGGTTCCAGCTGAGCCTGAGATTGTCATCAGAAAACATACATACAGTCCTTTAGGTATCTAGATGCATATATTTCAATAGGTTAACTGGATTTCTTCTTTCATTGATGGGGGTACACTTTTTTCTCTCACCCACACAGGCCCCATCCTCCTGTGTGCCTCCCTTTGAACATCAGGTGAGTTTAACCCAAAGTCGCCTGGAAATCAAATGTCTCATATGAGTGGTTGATGGTTGAAATCCATTTGATCTAGTTTGTTTGTGGCGGTATCCTTATCATTACCCTTGGTCTCTTTTGTCTGTAGGGTTCTGCCAAGCCAACGGGCCAGAAATACAAAAGCTGCCTGTTCAGGTAAGTGTAGATGCTGGATATCAGTAGTTAGTTTTCTTTGAGATTAGCTGGGGCTTGAGTTTGTCACTGACTGTTGGCCACTCTGACACAGTGTCCTGACTGTATGCGACCTGAGTGAGCATTAGTAACAAAATCCGTTTGAATACTTTGTTTTCGATTGGATTGTCCTAACTGGATGCGACACAACACAGTGTTGTGCAGCGCAGTGCAGTGCAGGCCCATGTAGCATGACATTTTGAGCAGAGCTTTTGTCGAGTGCCACGTTTCTATTTTCTTTCTGTCACTCAAGTTGTTCTGCTCTGTTTAATGAGAAATATGGCACAATAGACTGACATGTTTTACGGATTCAGTGTGGACAGAGAACATTCGATGCTACACGGCAGTTCGGTCGCTCGCATGCAGTTAGGATACACCTTGAGGCGTCACCATCAGCCACTGTGATTGGCTGGTGATCTGGTGATTGACTGGTGATCTCTCTGTCTCTGCCCGTTGTCTGTGGCCCAGGAGTGGGAGTGAAGACTGCGTGATGGACCGGGTCATGGAGAGGCACTACGACTTCGACCTCACCTACATCACCGAGAGGATCATCTCCGTCTTCTTCCTGCCCAACCTGGATGAAGAGCGCTACCGTGGAAACCTGAAGGAAGTGGCTGCCATGCTGAAGTCCAAACACCAGGACAAGTTCTTGGTTCGTCCGAGATTTGTAGATTTGACCGTTAGTAATTTTGCCTTCTCGGCCGTCAGTGATCAAAGCTCAGTAAAGTAACACCTCTGTCTTTTTGTTGTAGCTCCTCAATCTGTCTGAGAAGCGGCATGACATCAACAGACTCAATCCAAAGGTAAACATTCATGATAATTCCTCCATTCATTCATTCATTCAATCATTCATTCATACAGGATAACTTTGTATGGACTAACTTGTTTAAAGCAGTAATGAAGTGCGTTATCTTGGCATTACCAGTGCATGTCTCTGTGAACGTGCACGTCTGTCCTGAAGCTACATATCTGTGTTTTACTCTGTGATGTTCATCCAGCTTCCCTTCCGACCCACCCTATCTTTCCCCCCACTGTTCCCCTTTGCCCCCCCCGACCAACCCCCCTGTTCCCCTTTGCCCCCCCCCCCCCCCCGACCAACCCCCCTGTTCCCCTTTGCCCCCACTGTTCCCCTTTGCCCCCCCTGACCAACCCCCCTGTTCCCCTTTGCCCCCCCTTGGCCAACCCCACTGTTACCCTTTGCCCCCCCTTGGCCAACCCCACTGTTACCCTTTGCCCCCCCTTGGCCAACCCCCCTGTTCCCCTGTGCTCCCCAGGTGCATGACTTCGGCTGGCCGGACCTGCACGCTCCTCCGCTGGATAAAATCTGTGCCATGTGCAAGGCCATGGAGAGCTGGCTGACCTCTGACCCCCAGCATGTGGTGGTCCTCCACTGCAAGGTCAGGGCTCAAGCGCCTCTGTTGTCATTTCTGGTGACACTGTAGGTGGAATTAGATGGATGTACACTACAGTTTCCAAAAGCCGAACCTCAAGTCTTGGTGTTTGCAGTCTGAAAGCAGCATAGTGATTACACTGCTTTCAGTGTTTGGCACTACTTTCAGTGTTTGGCACTACTTTTAGTGTTTGGCACATTTAGGCACATTTTGGCACTTTATTTATATATAAAAAAAACCCTACAAGATTAGTATGTTATAGACTGCTGTGCTATATATTATATACTGTGTGTAGTATGATATGGCAGACTTTTGGCTGACTGTTTGTCTCAATGTCTTGCAGGGTAACAAAGGAAAGACAGGGGTGATTGTGGCAGCCTACATGCACTACAGTAAGATCTCAGCCGGGTGGGTGTTTCATTTTTAATCTACCTCGCCTCAAGCATTGTAATGATAATGAGTTTCACATTTACCATGAGCTTTCCTATTTCCCATGAGTGTCCCCAACTGTGTTTGTAGAAACTATGTGGTGTGTTTATATTCGCAGGGCTGACCAGGCCCTGTCCACGGTAGCCATGAGGAAGTTCTGTGAGGATAAGATATCTCCTTTTCTCCAGCCATCACAGAACAGGTACTGGTCCCAGAATAACAATCTTGCCCTTTTTATGTTTTGTACCCGTCTCTTTCAGACAGCTTAACCTTCTTTCTTTCTCTTTAATCTCACCTTCTCTCTCTCTCTCTCTCTCTCGCTCTCATTCTCCCAGGTATATTTATTACTTTGGTGGCCTTTTGTCTGGCAGCATTAAGATGAACAGCAGTCCTCTGTTCCTGCACCAGGTCCTCATCCCCTCTCTGCCAGACTTCCAGACAGGAGGAGGTAACTAACGTTAGGGCCGGCTCAGCTGCCAGACAGAACTGGACGTCTACTTCATCAGGGGACTGACTCTGTCGCGGAGCAGTCACTTAGGATTTGCTCTTAGATGGGAGAAGATGATTTCACTGCTTAAAAATAACCATTCAATCGTTTTCTGGTGTCCTCCCCAGGTTACTCCCCTTTCCTGAAGATCTATCAGTCTCTTCAGTTGGTCTATACCTCTGGCATATAGTAAGTTTGCCGGATTTTTAGACTACTTTTAAATTGCAACTTCTGCAATTACACAATGTACACAAGTTCAAATGTGTATTACACGTGCCCATAGATGTTATTTTTAGCAATAGGTTTGTTTGTCTGTAAACTACCTTGACTGCTTGAAAGCCTATTTGTTTGACTGTGTTTTTAACTTTGTGTGTTTGGCTTTGCATAACCCTGTTTGTTTGGCACTGTAACCTGAGTATATGGACCATGTCCCTCTGTACACTCCATACTGTGTCCAAGTGAACATGTGATACTACAGTGCTGTATGTGCAGTTAGGTTTAGATGACTGAACTAGGTGAACTACTTAATTGTGTATAACTCTCTCTCTCTCTCTATCTCTGTGTGTGTGTGTGTGTGTGTGTGTGTGTGCGTGTGTGCGTGTGTGTGTGCGTGTGTGTGTGCGTGTGTGTGCGCGTGTGCGTGCGCATGTGTGTGTGTGTGTGTTTCTGTGTGCAGTGATGTGCAGGGCTCCGGGAGCAGCCGTGTGTGTGTGACCATAGAGCCAGCGCTACTGCTGAAAGGAGACATCATGGTAAGACAAAAACAGAGGCGCTCCATTACCCAGTGCACTAAAGGCCTCTTACTCACCAACACTCTATGATTACCAAACATTTCTCTAAACCAAGGACACAGTTTTCAGTTGTCAACAGACCTTTGTAGTAGACCAAGGACCATTTGGTTTTGTCCAGTGGATAAAGGATCATTTTTGAGACCATGGATGGCTGTTCCTCTAACTAACATTTGTAAATAAAGATATGAGCATGCAGTACGTGACTTTAAAGCGGCAGTATGCAGGTGTTCACCATTTATGTGTATTTTAGCAGGAGGCTTGATGCTATGGATTCCTCAAATTTAATTTGTTGAGACATGAGCCATGTCTAGGAGAGATAAACACATCTGGTGCTCTCAATAAGCCACCCAGGCCATTCACTATTCATTTTGTGCTTTGAAACTGAAGCCCTACAAAAATATATATTTTTTTAAAAACAGGCTTTACATGATTAAAATTGATGGTTTACTAAATAAATTATGCAAAATTCATGGGTTGGCCAGTTAGGAAGCTTTCATCTTTACCTGCTGTGCTGTAGTTGGTGTCTATGAACCAAGTCTGATCATTCTTAGCATGTTTTAGGTTTAAAATGAAAAAATAAATATTTTTGTTGTTCATCTCTGTGCCATTTTCTCACCAGGTGAAGTGTTATCATCGGCACCTGCATGGATATGGCCGAGACTGCGTGTTTAGGGTCCAGTTCCACACGTGCACGGTCCATGGGGCCCAGCTTTGGTTTGGGAAACAGGAGCTGGACCATGCCTGCACCGGTACCTACACCTACTGACTAGGGACGTAATTTCCCGACTATTAGCCGCGGCCTATACATTCATTTTGCTAAATTTCTTCCGCTATGAGTTTAATACAGGGGGTGGGGGGGGCGGGCGTTAATATGGTTTTGTTTCTTTTAACTTGCATATAACACTGTCCTGCGGCTTATACACAATGCGGCTTATATGCGGGAAATTACTGTATCAAAACCTGTATGCACTTTACAATACATAGATGCTTGGAGAATGATATTTGTAAAAATGGATGAATTTTTAAAATATATGCATTTCTCTCTCCCCTCTCTTCCTCTGACTCTCTCTCCCTCTTTCTCTGACTCTCTCTCTCCCTCTCTTCCTCTGACTCTCTCTCCCTCTCTCTCTCTGACTCCGTAGATAACCGTTTCCCCTCTGCCGGCACGGTGGAGTTTGTCTTCTCCTATGGTCCAGAGCGTGTCCGAGGTGCTCACCTGCACTGTCAACACCCCGCGTGTCATGACCTCATCCACATACACTGCATGTGTCGTGTCGTGTCGTGTCGTGTGTGTGCGCGTGTTTGCTTTTAGCGTGTGATTGTTTGCGCGTGTGTCCTCACTCTGTGCGTGTCACGGTCAGGTCGCGAGTGCCAGAAGAATGACTCGAGCGTCAAGGTGGACTACAACACGTCGGATCCGGTGGTGCGCTGGGACTCCTACGAGAACTTCAACGTGCACCATCAGGACAGCTCCGAGGGTAAACAAACAGACACGCTCATGTGTGTGCTGCACGCACATACAAACATACACACACACCTTTTTATAGTAGTAATACAGAGGATAGACACACACGCACACCTTTTTATAGTAGTAATACAGAGCATAATCACACACACACACACACACAGCTTTTTATAGTAGTAATACAGAGGATAGACACACATGCACAAACACACACACACTCACACACACACACACACACAGCTTTTTTATAGTAGTAATACAGAGGACAAACACACACACACACACACACACCTTTTTATAATAGCAATACATGTGTACAGATACACAGTCACTCAGACATAATGCATGAGCTCTCTTAGTCCCCCCTGGTAACCCCTGTTGTCTCCCCTTGCGCAGACATTGCTCACACACGGGGTCCTCTGGATGGTAGTCTGTACGCCCAGGTGAAGAAGCGCCGTGGCCCAGGCTGCAGCGCCCTGCCCTCGGCCAACGGGTGCCCCTCCGGCCCCGACTCCCCGGCTCTGCCCACCGCTCAGCACTCCCAGCCTCGGCCTCCCGACCACCGGGGCACGCCGAGCCCCACTCCCCCCGGCCCCGCGCACCAGGAGCGGCTGGACCTGGAGCTGCTGCTCGGGGAGGTGGAGGGGGAGCGGGAGCGGGAGCACGGGAGGGAGCGCGAGAGGGAGACGGCGATCCTGGACGACGGGGAGAGCTCGCCGCTCAGGCCGACGGAACACCCCCCCTCCTCCTCCTCCCCCGCCCCGTGCTGCTCGCGCGCGTACTCCCCGGGACCGCGATCGCCCTGCGGCCTCCCCCCTGCGGCGTGCGGGACCAACGGACACTTCCTGGACCGGAGGGACGCGGCCTCCAAGGGTCCGGCTCCGAAGCACCACACGCTCCCCGTCAGCCGGACTTCGCCGCCGCCGCTGCTGGAGCCCTGCCTGTCCCACCCGGACCTCCTGTGGGACAGGGGGCGCTGTCTGCACCGCTCCTGCAGCCAGATGCCGTCCCGGCAGCACTACTCCTACCCGGCTCAGGGCATGGGGGGCCCCTTGTCGCTCTCGCCGCACCACCCGCATTCACACCCCCACCCGCACCCGCACCCACATCCCCACGCACACACACTCCCCTCCTCTCCCAGGAGCTACTGCCCAGCGGAGGTGTGCTCTCTGTACCACTACGCCCCCCACTCCCACGGGCACGCGCCCGCCCCTCCTCCCCCCCGCGCCCTGCACCAGTCGCTGCCCCCGAGCCCCTACCACGAGCTGAGGTTCAGCACCACGGCGTCCCCCTCCTGCCCGTGCCCGGACTGCGCCCGCCTGCGTCGGGAGAAGCCCACGCTGCTCCGCCTGGCGCCCGGCCTGTCCGAGGGCCGCCACCCGTGGGCCCGCGAGGCGCCCGGCTTCGGCTACCGGCGGGACGTGCACCCGGCGTGGGACCGGGAAGCGGAGTCCCCGTGGGAGAGGGAGCAGGAGGCGGAATTCTGGCGCCGGCACTCGGCCATGGCCTCGTACCGCCACTGCCACTCGCCCCCCGCCGCGCACGACTTGTCCCCGTCGTACCTCCAGGACGGGCAGCCGCCGCCGGCCACGTCGCCGTCCGCCCTGCCCAGCCCCTTCCCCAGCCCGCACAGCTCCAGCAGCGGCTACCACACGCCCCAGGCCCCCTGCCCCTGCTCCCCCGTGCTGCACTCGCTGCCCCCCAGCCGGGAGAGCCACGGCTACGGATCCGGGGGCCAGTCCAGGACGGCCTCCCCTCTGCCGGCCACCCCGTCCCCGCAGAGGGCCGGCCAACCAGAGGGGCGCCTCAGCCAGGCCCTGAGACCCACCGCTGGGGCCAGCAGCCAAGCTGGCCAGCAGAGCAGAACCACAGGTGATGCTGACACGTGGTGTTGTTATTGTTGTTATTGTGTTGTTATTATCACCATGTTATCACCATGTTGTTATTGTTGTTGTTTACCCTACCGTGCGCTACCGTCGATATGTATTGTACGTATAGTAGAATTGACAATACAGTTGACCTTGACATTGACTTTGACTTTGGCAGTAATCCTTTTGTAGCCTCGACTCATGGGATAAGTGGAACGCTTGCTGCCTGCTTTCTGATGAAACTCTGTCTCTGTCAGTGGAGTCAGTTGTCATTGCGACGACTTTTATTGTCATCAGCTGCCAGCTGTAACCGTTCTTCTGTGGCGTCTTTCTCCTCCTTTCTCTCGGGGCCCATTTTTCCACCCCTCTCCCGGCGTAGACGTGGAGGATCACTGGGCGTCAGGCGCTCTGTCCAGGCCGTCCAGCCGGAAAGCCGACCCGTCCCCTGACTCGGCGCCATCCCATAATGGAAACCAGGCTCAGCAGCACGCACAGAACAGGTCTTTATCGTCCACTCTCTGACCACCGCGTTGATCTCTCATCTTTCTCTCACCTCGGTCCTTTTTCCCAGTCCTTCACGTACAGTAATTTATTGCTCTATTTGTCCTTGATGTCTAGATGGCGTACTTAAGTGTCCGGGAATTTTGGTCTTTCATACTTCTTCATTTTCTTTCTAGACAAGTTGAAGGGTCGTGATTGATGTCTTATCACACTGTGCTTTGTTTTTTGCAGCTCTACTGGGACTAAAGTAGAGGAACAGAGATCCACTCCTGAAGTGCCTTCCAAGCAGCTGTCATCCTCTCATGGCTCACAAACAGGCCCGGACCGAATCCAGTGCCCTCGGCCAACTGCGGCTCAGCAGAAAGAATCCCGCGGCGGGGACGCGATGCATCCAGGCCCTGTTCTCGCCGAGAGAGGCGTCCAAGGCAGCTGCAAGCCCTCCACGGCTCCCAGCGAGGGCTCGCCGAGACAGAGCTTCCACTCACAGCCGCCAGCTGCTCCGGAGACCGCCGCCAAAGAATCCACTAATGAATTGTCAACAAGTTCTGGCGAGCTGCGTTCCAGCCCCCGTCCTCGCTCGTCCTTGCGCGCCTCTCCCCAGGCAGCGGCGGCGGCTGCGGCAGCAACGAGCAACGACTGCCCGGCCTTCCGGAACGATCCGTGCCCGGAACCTGTCAAGGTGCAAGTGCAGGTGCAGGTGCTGCGCTCGAGCCCGACCTTTGGCGCCACTCCGGACTCCACCCCGGCCTCCTCCACGCCGTCTCTGACCGCCAGCCGCTGCCCGTCCGCCGAGCTGTCCTCGCTGGCCGCGGCCTCCGCCGACGGCCGGAGGCTGACCCCGCAGATGGACGGCGCGTCGTGCTGCAGCGAGGCGGGCAGCGGCGGCAGCGGCAGCAGCTGCGGCGACCTCCGGGCGCCCTCGCCCGTGCCGGACGGCCAGGCCACGCCGTCCTTCCCGCTGCCGTCGCACTACTACCCGCTGCTCACCGTGCCCCACGTGCCCTACACGGGCTACACGGCCGTCACCATCCCCGCCACCCCCCCGCAGCCGCCTCTGCCCGAGAAGCGCCGGCCCCTGGCCCTCCAGCAGGGCTCGCCCAGCCGGGCCTCGGCCCTCCGCACCTCCACCGGGGCCCTCTCCAGCTCCTCGCTCTCGGTCAGCTCCGGGCCCAGCTCCGGGTCCACCTCCAGCTCCACGTCCCAGCTGCACGTCACGTTCTCGCCGGCGGTCAGCGAGCTGACCCCACCACCCCCGGCCTCCCGGCTGCTGGCCACCGCGGCGCACGGCACAGGGGAGGACTCGGGAAGCCGCGTCAGTGCCAAGTTTGTGCAGGACAGCTCCAAGTTCTGGTACAAGCCAGGAATCTCAAGGGATCAAGGTGGGCAAAACACTGTGTGCGTCGCCCTAATACATCCCCAGTGTTGTCCGGTAGAAATGACTCACTGTGTACTTTACAGTGTTTACTGTTACTATGTACCGTTTCCAGCTTTACCACAATTGTTTAACGTAATCACACAACCAGAGTAGCCTTGACTCCGTCAGATGTTTTCAATGAGTCTGCTGTTTCCTTGCTCAGGGTTGGATCCGCATGCCAACATTTCTGAATAGTTGCACATGAACACTATTTTGTAATTAATGAACCAACGAGGGACCCTAAACATGCAAGCTTCACTAGAGTCCTGTGGAGCAGCGCAGGGAAATCTGCTCTACTTAAACATAATTAGGCAATGATGGTCGTGTCCCAAATCACCCACCTCCCCCTCCCCTGCTCCCTTCTTGCGCATACTCCAGCCTTCACATGGAATGTCAGCCATACTGAGGGCCTTCCAAAACCAATCAGTGGGGTTAGACGTGAGGGATATGTGAGGCATTCCTTGAATCCATGTCAAATTCTGCAACAGCACTCTGGCAGACGTACTCCACATTAGTCTAATGAAGAATGAATATGGCATGAAACATACTGTATATAGATATTTTATTTGTATTTAGATCATGCAGATGCTATTAAAAGCAAAAACAGGACTGCACTATTTCAGTGCCCTGTCAAAGTGTAGCTTCATACATAATGTGATGTTTGATGCTAATTATAAACCTAAAGTTATACAAGTAAGTGCATAAAAGTGTGTATAACCACATAGAAACAATCAGAAGAAAACAGAAAAGTTCAGCGAAATCCATCCATTACTTGCTAACAGACAGACAGACAGACAGACAGACAGACAGACAGACAGACAGACAGACAGACAAACAAACAAACGCCGGTCCCCGATGAAAACATAACCTCCTTGGCGGAGGTAATAACACATAGGGGATGACTGACTCTTTAGTTTATGTCATCGTTTCCTAATCTTGGGGTTGCTTGAAATTCAAATGGGTTTGGCTGAAATACTGGGTCTTTCACAATTGAACAGTTCGTTGCATAAAAATATACCTGAATTTAACTGAAAGTAAAATGTGTCGAAGTTAAGAAACAGATCCTTCATTACAATCTAGCTAAGAAAAAAGTAAACTTAGACTGCCCGCATGAGATGTTTGATTGACGGAATTATGATTGATCAATTTTCGAAACAAAGTAGCAAAGCAACCAGGCACGCAAGGACATTTGGGGAGATTCAAAGTACCGCTCTCTTCTGGATGTTACAGCAGAGATGAGTGGAGCAATCTCTCACAATATGTGAATGATTGGGGTCGTTCTGTGACATCAAAATAGGGTCACCCGCCAAAAAAGGTAAAGGGGAACTCTTGATTTATGTTCTCCCCCTCCATTAATAAAGAGTGTGCTCCTCAACAGATATGACTTCTGTAATAGTACATCTGCCTCATGTAAAAGTGCCAATGAATGTGAACTGCTTAGGCTGTGTTTGTTCGTTGGCAGTCCTAACTCTGGGGTGCACTGTAGATTTTGCATCACTCATCAACAGATCTCCTTCTCCCTCTCTTTGCAGCCATTGCCGTTTTGAGGGATAAAGAACCAGGCTCTTTCCTGATAAGAGACAGCAACTCCTTCCAAGGTGCCTATGGGCTAGCCCTCAAAGTAGCCACCCCTCCGGCCAACGCCAGTAACCATGGGAGCAGGGGTGATCCCCTGGAACAGCTCGTCCGACACTTCCTGATTGAGACCGGCCCCCGTGGCGTGAAGATCAAGGGGTGCCAAAACGAGTCCTACTTCGGTGAGCAAAATGATGGATGGATAAAGGAAAAGACAGAGAAAGAGAAAGGTTTCCCTGCATGAGTAACTGGGGAACAAGAGAGAGAGATGAGTGGAGGACTTAATGAGCATAGTGAGTGATCAGGATGAGTAGTCATCGGAAGATTAATAGCAGTGAGAAGAAGGATGATGAATGAGCTGGAGAATACGGTTTCTCCTGCCCTAGAGGATAAGGCCGGTCAGATAAAGAAAGGTTCGCTGTGTTGCATACAGGAAATATGACTATGAGTAGACAGGAACGAATACAGCGCAACAGCGCAGGCATAGATGAAGGTCAGCAGAAAAAGGACAAGGGGGGGGGGGTGTAGGAGGGAAGAGAAGACCTTCATCTACTGAAAGGATTGTAAAAGACAAACGACTAAAAAAAAAAACTAAGTGTTTTATAACAATGCCCAGCCAGAAGGTCTTGCCTCTGAATGAATAGTTTAAAGACATTTCAGTACTACTACATTATTCAGCAATATAGTAAATCTGACAATGCTTCATCTGATTTCATAACACGTCCTTGACTGAGTGCTGACCACTTCTGTGACCTGTTAAAAAAGGAATATTTAACTGAGATGACCTTTGTAGGTGTGAAATAGGAAGGATGAACAGCAAGGACAGGAGAATGCTTTAAGACTCTCTCTCATCCCCAGCTTCAAATGGGCCTCTGAGCCAGGAGGAGACAATAACCTTTACAAACAAATGTTGGGCAGGCTGTAGCTTTGAAAGGTTAGGGTCTGCAATGAGTGCCTCCCAGCTGGCATGTTAGCAGTGTATCTACTTTCTCATCCTCTCATTCTCACTCTCGTCATCTTCCTCCTTCTCATCCTCCTCCTCCTCCTTTTTCCTCTTCTCACAGGAAGTCTATCAGCCCTGGTGTACCAGCACTCCATCACGCCCATCTCACTGCCGTGTGCTTTGCGGATACCCGAAAAAGGTCTGTCCCCTCCCCACCATGTCCCACTGGAGACAGGAACATTTATATTTATTAGACTTATTTGTGTGTGTGTTTGTACTGTGTGCATAACTAGCTAAATTGTTATTGTTTTTCTTAGATCTCGTGGGAGAACTGCAGGAACTGCAGAGTGGCACCAGCACCAGTACAGCAGCAGACTTACTGAAGCAAGGAGCAGGTCGGTTCATGTGATAGCCACCATGTGTATGTACAGTATGTACTGTGTGTGTGTACGGATGTGTGAAAGCAGAAGTGAGACTATTTGGCCACACTGGCGCAATACATTCTTCAGACAGTAGGAGGTAGTCCTGCTTCGCATTCTACTGTATAACGGGACCGACTCGTTGAAACGCCGTCACAGCTCTCCTCCTCCCCGCAGCCTGCAACGTCCTCTATCTGAGCTCGGTGGAGACGGAGTCTTTGACAGGACCGCAGGCCATCTCCAAGGCAACGAGGGTCACTCTGAGTCAGGATCCCCGGCCCACGGCGACAGTGGTCCACTTTAAAGTGTCGGCCCAGGGCATCACGCTCACTGACAACCAGCGCAGGTACACAAGCCAATAAGACAATCCTATAATCTCACAGACATTCTACCAGTCAACCACGAGACCAGCACTAGAATTCAAATGCAATGCATCTTGGAAGGCTGTCATTTTGTTCTACCCTTTTAAATATTTTTTTCATGTTTTCGTAGAGTTTTTTTCAGGAGACACTACCCCATCAACAGCGTGACGTTCAGCAGTGTGGACCCTCAAGATCAAAGGTAACTTCAGCATGTCACTTCTACTGCCCTCTCAAACGCCACGCCACTCTTGCATGTATGCCTCCAAGGCTGTACAGCATTTCGTCTACCTGAAACTGTACAGTATGTGACAGCTGTGCTGCCCGCCGTTGTAATGCAAGCCATCTGCCTCGAATATGATATGGTCTCATGTGTGTCAGAGGCCTGTGTGTATGTGTGTGTCTGCCTTGTTCCATACAAGTGGCGCTCCTTACGTCCGCTTGTGTACGTTAAGGCCAGTGCCTGTGTTATGCCTGTGCTTGTGTGTGTTAGTGTAACTGCCCTGAGAGGGACTGTATGACGTTATCGTCCGCCATGTACAGTGAGAGATTTTGTATAGCATGTGATGCCTTTTCATGCGCATCAATGTTGCAGACTGGTCTGTCAGCTCTGTTGGAAGCATTCTATGTGTCAGCCACAGATGTGTACTCATTCACTCACTTCTCTCGCTCACTCTAACACTTCCTCTCACGGTTTCCCTCCTCCCTCCCTAAGCTGTGTACATTTCCCCACCCCTGTCGCTGTCTTCAGCTACGCCTCAATTACTTCGTTGCTTGTCCATGTGGTTCTTAGTCTTGTCTGTCTCTTTGTCTGTGCCTCAGGTGGACTAATGCTGATAATAACACCTCTACCAAGTAAGTGCTGATCTTGCGGGTTTGCGTTCTTTATGTGACCCACAATGTATGTGGAACAACATCCAGTCCTCTTGGCATATACTGTATGTGCGTGCTGATGATCAGGGCTGAGCACATTGGCTTGTTTGAATTTCTGTGTGACTTGAGTTTATGTCAACGGATATGTGGATTCCACACAGCATATACATAGTGTAACATATCATATACATAACATACCGTACATATATGTCTATTTATGTTTATGTATTCTGTCTGTTTACAAAAGCTAATATCACAGTGTATATATCAATAAGCAACGGAGAATCACTCTTATCAACACACACTAGAACATCAATGTGAATTCCCCCTGCGAACATAAACCACGCTGCAGATATCATTCCATCGCTGCTTCAGTCTACCCAAACACCCCCCTCCCTCTGCCAGGCTTTGTTTGTCTTACTCTGTGAGGTGACCCGGCTTCTCCTGTCTGACTGTTGTAGGATGTTTGGCTTCGTGGCGAAGCGCACAAGCAGCTCGTCAGAGAACGTATGCCACCTGTTTGCCGAGTCGGACCCGGAGCAACCTGCTACAGCCATCGTCAACTTTATCAACAAAGTCATGCTGGGGCCGCAGCTCAGGAGATAGCAGTAGAGGAGAGAGAGAGAAAGAGAGAGAGACATGAAAGAAGAGAAACGATTAAGTGATGATTCAATGAGGAAAGTGCAAAGCAAAGGCAGTTCCTTATACAAGGGAGGGGAATGGTTAATAAAAGAGGGGAGAGAATAAAATACAGACATACAGTTGTGATGCTGCAGTGATGCAGATGTTTCCGTACACTCAAGTCTCACAGAAGACCACATTTCTCAAACTGTGCGTTACCTTTTCATGATTTTGAACTGTATTTTTATTATGGAATGAGGAGGAACAATCATGAGCGTACGTACACTACTAGATAGTCCCAAAGTCCGCAGCCCAGGTGACACAGCAGACTAGAGTAGTTCCTGTTTCTTCTCTTTTGGTCCAAAATGATTGAAAATTGTCAAAACTGTGACAAGAAATGGTCCCCGTTGCGGTCCACACCCTAGTGGTGAAAGACTTGTTTAGCCTCTGACTGGTGTACACAGGTCGTCGCTTAGTCACAATGACTAACATTTTCCAAAGTTCTTCAGTTAAAGGAGCAGTCTGCTATTGTAATTCCATACACATTTTGCCGAGGGATTGCTTATCATAACCCTCTGGTAAACTGGTGTTTGTGCACTAGTTTTGGTTCTTGCTTGGACTCATTCATGAACAGCTCCAGGTAATCAACACAGTGCTTCATTATCAGAGAAGGGAGGGAAGCAATTTGATTGGCTGTTGGGCTCAAAATATGATCAGCCTTTCACAAAACCTGAATCTAAATCACAGGTGAATTTAATAACCATTACATTCATTTTACAGTTACAGTTCTTATTTATGTTCGTAGGTCGACATGTTCTACTATCCATTTGTTTCCGGTAATAAAATACTAGACCATTATTATCTTGTGTAGAATCACACAAGTGTTGTTTTGGGCTGAGCACAACAGAGAGATTGAGATGGTTCTGTTTATGTCTGATGGAATGTGACTGTATCAGTCCGTGAGGTTGGCAGTAGTGCAGTGGCAATGAAAGAGGCAGCTTCAGATAAGAAACCACGAGGGGAGAGTATTGCTGCTTCATTCTGAATGTTTAAGTAAGTGATTTTAGATGTCAGTTTGGTATGAAAATACAAATATGTTTGGGTTTTTTTTTGTAATGGAAGATGAACCGTTTAACAGGAGGGTGAAGCTCATGGAAATGGCTATCTTTTCTGCACAGATGCCAAGTTAACATGACACTCTCTCAGGTATCTAAAACTATTAAGGAGGTTACCATTGCCCTCAAGATTTTAGAAATGTGTTTTAATGTTGTCTAAAATATTTACACAATGTGTGTGTGTTTGATTATTGGACCCTAATACGGCACTGTCTTTTGGAAACTGACCTGTAGTAAGATGTTCTAAACAAGGGAAAATTATACCGCTGTGTTTTATAGAGTAAAATAGTAAGTGGGTCACAGGACACTAAAATAAATACAGTTCCAGCTTCCACTTTGAAAGAAATACAATTCCAGCTTCCACTTTGAAATAAAAAAAACAAGGGTCACTGGAAAGACCAAGTTTCTTGCTGCAGGTTGCATTTTCAACCCATGTGTTTGTATACTGCCAAAGCTCTTTAGGTTGCCCTTTTATATTTAATTTACATTTAATTTACATTTTGTAGGATACAGCTGAACATTTTGTATAAGAGACCATGAATTGTTTTGCCTGATCTTTATACCTTACAGAAGTAATATATTTTCACCATCTGCAAGTATTTTTGAAGTTCCAGTAAATGAAATGTACATGCTATTTTTGAATGAAATGCATAAAAGAAAATAAAGTTATGTTTCCATGAATCATGTTTCCTCTGCTGCATTTATTGTCATAGACCTAGCTGTAGACTTGCTGTCTGTCCATAGATACATAACATAAGTAACATATCAGGCTATAACATTTTCATAGCATTGGCCCATATGGCATTGGCCTATGTGTGGTAAATCCCCATACCAGAATCAACACACCTGAACGTATTCGGTGGCACTTGAAATTTGCTATCTAATATTGGCTGCACTTCCCTACCCTCATATTGTCAGTGTTAACGTAGGCTATTGGCATAATCGTTTTCTTATTCATAGATTTTAGTAACGACAACACTTTGTATTAAGCTACTGTAAGACGGCACTTTCACTTCAAAAGGACGAGGTCCCACCGAGATTTGAACTCGGATCGCTGGATTCAAAGTCCAGAGTGCTAACCATTACACCATGGGACCATAGCGACAATCCGGTGAAGCTAACTGAAAATAAAAGCAAGTATAGCTTGACCTACTTTCACATGATACATTTTGCCACATAGCTTACACTGACTCAGTTTCGACAAATTAACCAAACTACACCAAGAAACTCGATCATCGTACTACATTAACGCTGACTTTAGTAGACCTACGTCAGTGCATAACTATACTATAACCATAACCTTAACGTCACCCTTTTGAAGAACCGAGCATGATTTACGCAAGCTGGGGCCTCTAAAATATGCATGTGCATCGTGTGGGCTGTGGTATGCTATGTAGCATACATAGTGAGGAAGGAAATGGTTAGCATATTAGCCTACTTTTGTTGTCATCAAAGAACGCATGTTGAACTGTGAGGCGACAAGGTATCAAATCGGTAGAGGGCGATGTGTGCCCTGTGTGCCTCTGAAGCGAGTGGACTGAGCAGGCAATGAATTAAATAGGCCGTCGTATTCATGTTCCATTCGTAGCTTGTCCTGCAGCTATCGATAAATCGAAGCGAAGCTATGAAATGGTGTTTTTGCCTTGTGAAAATTGTAGGCTACGCTACAATGTTGAAGTCGCCTCCAACATAACTATCCTGTTCTAAACTAACTAGGTCGCGATTTTCATAAAATAGCCTACTTTTTCCTCGGCCATCGATTTCGCCTAAAACCTCTGTCAATTTCAGAACCTTTTAGCCTTTGTTGTCTTAAAGCTAGTGAATGCCATGCCATATACGCTGTGGTAAAAACAGCATTTTTATTTTGTCTTACAGGCTTGGCCAGCTAGCCTACTGTGGATTAGGCAAGGCTTTACTGTAAAACATGCAGGCCCCCAAGAAAGAGCAAAGATTAGCTATTTCTGTATCAAACCAGGACATACGTTTAATGACTCAAGATTTCAGCTTAATAATAATATGAGGTACAGTAAGAATAGTCAGTGGGTGCTAACCTATGCCTGAAATGTTATATTTGTATAGGAGGAGGAGACGCTTCTGCAACACCGTGTTAACTTTTTTGAAGAAAATGTACAAACTGAATCTTTCACAAACCTCAGTATTTTTAGCCTCCTCTGCAAACACTCTCCAGGTCAAAGAATCCCAATAATGTCAACCAGCAAGGGTCAAGTGTAAATAGAACAGCAGTGTGTGTGTGTGTGTGTGTGTGTGTGTGTGTGTGTGTGTGTGTAGCTGTGCCATGCCAGTATATTTTGGATATGATATATTTTAGCACACCATGATGGATAGACTATGTGGGCCTATGACAGTGCTGTACTGAAAAGCTCCCAATTGACATGTTAGCCCCTGATATGCATGGCAAAGCAAATGGAAATTGGACATTAGGCTAACCTGAGAGGGGAAAAAATATAGATCATGATGTATGTTTTTTAAATACTACTTAAATGCAAAAAACCAATTTGATTTCTAATTGTTTATTTACTTTGTTTATTTAATTTGTTTAGTAAGTTATTGTGATAAAAAAAAATTCAATCAAAATCAAATCAATCGTCTTGATCAGATATGAAACTTCAATACGGGAGCGAAGTGCATGAACACTATCATTCAGACAGATGATTTCAGAGTCATTTGTTATTCTTTCACGTTGAAATTTAGTTTCAATAGGCCTAGTTTAAAAAACTTGATATATGAATATGAATTCTTGGGGACACAAATTGGAAATGTCAACAAGAGAGTGTTACCAAGATACAGCCTTGTGACTACCTAAAAAGCATGTTGTTTAAAACCTAATGCACAGACAAGAGCCAGAGAGGTAATGAAACACCAGTGTAACAAGTGAGCTGAAGCGTGAGAGAGAAGGAATGGGAGCTTGTTCCTGAGAGCAAAGCAAGGGGCTTTGGGTGTTGCATAACAGCAGGCCTGAGCTGGAGGGGGCAGCGGTTACTATAGATCACAACAGCAAACTTAAACAGTCAAAGTCCACACAATCCAGGCCACCCCCTTCTCTCTCTCTCTCTCTCTCTCTCTCTCTCTCTCTCTCTCTCTCTGCACCCACTAACTCACACGCTCTCCCACTCACTCATGTTATCATCGTGCAATACACATGTAGGTTAAATTACAGATATTTTTGCATCAGTGTTTTGCCCTTTTTTTTGCCATACCTAAAGCATGATGTGTGACTTTCAAATGACATAACAAAGCCTTCAATTGGCTATATTACTTCGATAATATTTCCAGGGCAGCAGCACAACTTTATTTTCTTACAAAATATTTACTAAGCAAATGTAGGATTGAGTGTTAAAATCATGTACAGTAACTGTGTCATACAACTCAACAGAACAATATATCAAAAGGATGATCTACTCATGAGTACAGGAAAGTGAAATGGTTTGGGATAAGATGGAAGACGGGTGCTTTGACAGGGCCAAGAGCTTTCAAGTAATCATACAAACAAAACATTTGTTTATCATGTGTACATGTAGCTAACAAGTAGCCTATTATAAATGTGGAAACATTTGTACAACATTCTGGGGAGAGCTAGAATTAGCTGTTTTAAAGTACATATTACACAGTAATTTTATCAACAGAACAGCAACCCCTCAATCATCAACAATCTTTTGATGGCCTATTGACAGAATTGCTTGAGTGCTTTTGTCAAAATGGATCAAACTGTTTGATTCAATTAGCTGATTAAGGGGATGGCATCTCCTTGAATGAGTTGGATCACATCATAATTCCCCAGCATGGAGATTCACATTTGAAAATAATTTGACAATGCTGAGTCATTTTCCTCACCAGTAAAATTCTGTGTTCTCAAGGTCCATTTAAATATTAACATTAGGCCTATAACAAGCATTTAACATCAGTGTTAAGATGTTCAAGTTCACTGTCTGTCAACAACAGCATGGCTTGACAAATTAGTTAGGCCTTAAAATAGTTAATGTGGGTTTAAATGAGACAGAGTCCTCATAGGCTGTAGTAATGACACAGGGCCCACAATGTCTACTTCCTTGGCAAAGAATTCAGGGGAGATCTTGAACTGGCATTTGATTTTTGAGATACATAACATTTTTAAAAAAACACTTGTTACTCACTTAAGTATTAATACCCTGACTACCACAACATTTAGTTCAGTTTTTTTCCCCAATCACTCACAAAGCATATGGCCTATTATTGAAATGAAATAGCCAATTTTATTTGCCTAATTTTAATGCACATCTGTTGTACATATATTCAATATCTCAAATGAATGCTGCTTTTCCATCTCTGTTTGCAACATTGATTCATGTCGTTATTACCAAATTATTAACAAATTGTTTTGACATAGACTTTGAGATCTAGACTTCTAAATAAATTCTGTCACTAGGTTAAACATTTCAGATTGAATCAATGATATCTTGTGCATAATTCTCAATACAATGAACTCATGGTGGGATGACAAAGCATGCTCATCTTAAAACAGAACAGACAACCCAGCTCCAAAATTCTATCGCATAACTCATTAACAAAACCCATGTGAAAATGTTTGGTAACACTGATAGCTGTTTGATTTTCTACAAAGACTTATGGGAACACAATATGACACGGCATTCCATGTTATCATTTGCCTTGGTTCAGTCAGAGAGGGTTAAAGCGAATCTTTGGTTCAGTGTAGGTGCTTCACATTCATCTTGCATGATTCTGTTGAATAAATTTGTGGCAAAATGTGTTAGTTCAACATAATAGCATTGTGTTTTAAAGAGAGACATGAGTGATTTAGTACTGTGACAAATAGGATAGAGACTGACAGCCAGTAAGTAGGAAAGAGAAATTACCCGGATCAAACTTAAACCTGGATATACTTGGACCCGAATATGGTTGTAATATATTGGCGCTCTAGCCATGGTTGTACCAAAACATCCCCACTATTTCCCCCCATTTTACAGTGATACACTGACATGCAATCAGACAATATGCATAAATTGAGTGCTCAATTGGAATGACTATTTGAACATAATATGGTCGTGTTTCATTAAAAACTAGGCTGCTTCATGTAATTGTAAAATAGTTTGATAAAATGGACCGTGACTCCTTTCTTAACAGCAAATCTGATTTTACCATCGTGAGTACAATTAGATCAATCAATCAATCAATCAATCAATCAATCAATCAGAACAGTATTCTAGAGACAGAAAGTTAGATGCTCTGAACTTGCAATGGCCTTTTGTATTGTATTTTGGCAAAGCATGCGTATTTGTTTTCTTTCACTTTTAATATTTGAGAACATTCTGATTATTTATTTTGCATGTTTAGTTATTATACATTTAGATTATTTTGTCTTCTCACCACATGTTTATTTTTTTCTTTACAATGGTTTCTTGGTTTTAATGTTTTCTTGTTTTAACAATTTTGTTCTGTTTATTTAATTTAGTTTAGTCTTTTAACAAACTGTTCATGTTTGATTAATCGACTCAATAGATATTATTAAAAACATCTTGAGTTTACTCTATTTTTCTTAGCTCTTCCTTGTTTATGAGCTTAAGGTAAAGCAGACAAAACAGCTCCATGTCACTCCCCATGTGATGTATTCATGCACGTATAATGGCAGGAATCAGTTTCAGGTTAGCCTAAGCATTGTCATGGTCCTGAATGGTCCTGAACACTGATACCACTGACACAGAAGTGCCCTCGTTTTAAAAACATGTCAATAAAGTCATGTGTGTCTGGGGGAGGGGTGTTGAGAGACAGAGATACACCATTCCCTCCCACTCCGACATTTTAGCAGTAATGGTGTCATGAATGGGACTAAGGAATAAGGTTATTTGAATAAGGTTCTTAAGGAAACTATTGGACAAGGGGGTTAAGAATAGTCTTAAACGTTACAGAAATGTTCAAAAGATTTGGACCCTGTGAGTGTGCACAAGACATCCAGACAATCCATGAATTGTGTCCTTTTTTCTTTACAGACATTTCCAGAAGCACCACTTTCAGGATTCATGATGGAACATGTGAGATAACTTAAAATACATGCATTTTAATGGTGATATTAAGGACTTTTGAGGACATCATAATAGTGTGAACAACCATCAAACAGTAATTGGACTACTTGCCAAAACTGTACTCACCAGCATCACACACTTCAGAACAGACATTGTTTAGGCTGGGGTGTCTATGTGATTAAGAAACATAAAGTTTTATGTTAATTAGTGGTCAATTGTATCAGTTAGATTGACAATGCGTGACATTCATTTAGTAGCAGAGAATGAGACCTCTTTTAGATTTTCACTGATCTGGTCACAGCATGAGAAAGCTGTTTAAATTGTCTCCAACTATAATGCATGCAAAACTGGCAAGCGACCTGAGAAAGCTTTCACGCTTAGTGCTGTCTTTGCTGATAGGATACATTTGCGATGCCTCTGACCTCATGCTGTTAACGTTCTTCTTAAATGTATTGCATGGTTAACTGTCGTGGACAATAGAGCTTTGATACACAAGTCTCAACATGTGCCCATCACACAATGAATTTGAAGATGATACCACTAACACTATTGCCTGAAGTGTCAAATTCCTGTTGCTTTAATATGTCAAAACCCCTTGTTAGGCCTACTGAAGCTATATAATCATAGATTATCTTTAAAAAAAAACCCTCATGTTTGTACAGTCCACACATAATACAAATAAAAACATACATATTAACAGTGCTGATTGAAGTGCAGGCCAGATGAAGGTGCTCAATGGAAGTCAACCCCAAACAAAAAGAAGATCCATGATTCTCTTAAAAGCTTTTATTTGCCCATATGGCTACACACATGTTAATGTTAATGCATGTTTAACCTTAATATAGTTTCTGAGTCATTCCAATGGTAAAGTAGGCCTATACTTGTAATAAGGCGAATGGTGCACCTTCCCAGCCGTAGCTGTCAGAGAACTAGCCTGGCACGCCCTCCCAGTGACGCAACGCCTTCAGGCTTTGCTGCTGGTCTGGTCAACTGCTCATTGAGAAGGATTTCTGAGTTCCCGAAATCTGCGGAACTGCCCCCTTTGGTCGAGAACCAATTAACTTTGAGCAGCTCCAACGGCTCTGGGTAGAGGCGTGTTCAAGGCAGAGGAAAGAGTGTTATTATTGGTTTAAACTCGGCAATCCGCTTTCTGACATCTACCAGTAGCAAATCGAGGCACTTAAAGGAGGCGGGTCAACCAGCGCTGGCAAGAAACCGTGTTAGCACAGGCTGTTGGTCAGACTAAAGTCTCGCAGAGCCTTTGAAAGTCGATGGTAATCAGGCTATCAGAGAACCATCCTTGCATCTTCACTCAACCCCTGATTCAGAGAATTCCTTTACAGCCAGTCTGCCAGGAAGAGTGCGCAAACCATGAATTTTATCTAAAATACTAATACTCCAAAACTGTGGGGGGAGCCCAGTAGCAAAAGAAAAAAAAATGCACTGGATAGGCTACCTTTACAAACAACAACATTCCTTTTACATGATGGTACCACACTTCACTGCATAGGTTCAAATAAACTGTAATCTTAGTGTATAAAGTCAGTGCCTAAACTTGTCTTGAGTGATCAACTGACGGTGACCAGCTTATTCACAACTTTTATGTTTTTTTAACAACTTAATACTACATTTTTTATGGTGCATTTCAAAGAGAGTCGCCTATGAAATTGTTTCTCCTGAGCTCGCCATGGTATGCTGCCCTGAATGCATGCATCAGTAATGTAAATATCCGCAGCTGCTCTCCTCTCTCTCCAGAGGTCTGTTTTTGATTTCAAAAAATGCCCCAGCGTACCTCCACTGTACCCTAAATGTGGCCTCTTGTATGTCTAGACAGACAATGGCCTTCATGTTCCAGAGAGTGGGAGTGTTGGGAAAGCGTGTGGAGGATACAGGATGCATGGGGCCCTCAATCCTTCTCACTTCCCGCTTGTTGTTGTAGTTGAAACTATATCCTTATCCCTTCGTTTAGTTCAGTTTTACATGGCATCTACGGGACTTAAAGTCTGATAGATATCTTCAACAAAAATGTTTAAAGAGGTTGATAACTGACTAATAACAAAGTCATTACCTGTAAATAAGAACAAATGTCTTTTTTCTCTTTCTCTTTCCCACAAACCCACGAAGCTCTTTCTCCACATTTTTCTTTTCTACCCCCTCCTGTTCTGTCACTTCCCCCGATTGCTCTGTATCCCCGACCTTGGCTTGACCCCACCCTACACACGCAGGCATGCAGGCATGCACACATACATGTATACCCCTCCCCCATCTCCTGCTCAACAACCCATTTACTCAAAGCATCACTGTAAGATAAAGCATAGGTCTATATGCAATCTATAATTCAAGCAACTGATTTACCTACCTGCATTTTCAGTTACAAAATTGAAGTGATTGAAGACATCTTAGGTATTTCTTCTTTTTGTCTTAAAAATAGACTAGCCTATCAAGGAGGCAGACTTTCTTTAATTTTTTTTTTTATATATGTAGAATTCGATAGACTTCACCCTCCAGGATCGACGCCCACTACAAAATACAGCAGAAAATATTCAACTCAAGCAGTTATGTATGGTCCATGACACAGATCTCTATTTGTAAAATGTAATTTCAGGCTATTGTACTAAAACGATACATGCGATATAAGTATTGGTCCTGATGAAAGGCATTGTGAAAATATGCAGTGTGCACCACACCCCCCGTGATTGCGGCATGATGCTTTAAAGCTCACGCGGACAGAGTTGTTTACCTCTTCGCTGCTCCTGACGTCATGACACACCCCTGGTTTGTGCTTGTGTGTGTGTGTATTTGTGTGAGTATGTGTGCGAAAGAGAATGAGAGTGTAACTGCGTGTGTGTGTCCGTGGATATGTGTTTTCGTGGGGAGGGGAGATTTCCCCAAAGCGAGTAACGAGCATTGGAATTGACCAAGCACAGAGCGCGTGTCGTTCGATGTTGCACCAACCGAAACAGCAGACTCGCGCAGACGGTGACTTTGATCTGTGATTGGAGGAAAAACACACCATTCTGACCAGCTTCGAGGCGTGGCTTGCCAAAGTGATCTCTAGCTATTTAGGGTCAAGTTGAACATTTTTTTCCATCTCTACAAGCGGGTTTGTAAAGTTTGCATTAGTACGACGCGGAGGTCGGTAGAAATCACGCGACGAAAAAAGAAAGAATTAGTTGGACAAGCCATTGTTATACAAGCTGCAAACGCCACGAATCCCGAGCTTGCTAGGCTCGGGGAGGGGGGGCTTTCACGAAGAACGGGGGCAACAAGCTAGCGACATAGCCGTTTAGCCAGACAAAATCAGCTAACGTTAGCTAATCCCTTCGCTAGCTAACGAATCCCAACGTGGGAGTGCTAGTGGTCTGAAGCGGAGCAAACACCTCCATCTGCGGATCAGGCTCAGGCTGGTGAGTCAGTGGGCGTGTTTTGTTCGTGTCTCTTGCGTGCTGTTAGCGAGCAAGCTGGCTAACTAACTTCTTGGCATAAAATGTCCGCGATTTACTAGCGAGCTGTTGGGTTATTTTGCCAACAAGCGAAGGAGGGAGCGATTGGTGTTTACCAGGAAAGTTATTTTTCAGGTGAGAAAACTACGCGCCTTTTGCTAATTTGCTTCCCATCAATAATGTGTACGCTAATAGCAACTCAAATCACAACAGCTAACGTTAGACTATGTTAGGTAACCTGCGCAAGTGACTGCGCTTTTGTCAGTTTGGACTGGACTCGGCTTTTAAAAGAGGAATCATGGAGCTAGCACTGACGTGGTACAACTAACTAATGCCAGTGCATAAAACAACATCCAGAATACTTTGGAAATGTGGCAACCCGCAGCACCGTATTCAACCCTTTGAAGTATTTCTGCGTATCCATTTTATTTTTAGATAGCAGTCAGCGCAGATCTTGGCAAGTTACACAACGTGGAAAACTTCGTAGCTGCTGCACACCTTTTGAGTCGCGGGCAAGACGGCTACTCCTTTTCCACCGGGTCTAAACGACGGGCATGAAACAGTATAAGGTAAGACGTTGCGTTTTCTCCTCTGATTATTTGTTAAAATAGCTACTCACACGAGTAAAATACCTCAGTAGTGCATATGATCATACCCCTGTGACATATTTTATCGTTTGGAAACATTCCGTCTCACTTTGCGAATGTTCCCGTCAGAAGTTAGGCCCAATATTCAGGAACGTTAACGATAATGTTATTAACTTAGCTGTCGCTGTACACACTAACGTTAGCGTTATTTTTCACCGTTAAAGTTAACAAGGAATGTTGCTCTGAATTGGTCTTACACGTCACTTACTATGTATTAGACACTAAACATATGTAATAACATTGTCTTTACAGTTATTTTATAAATGCACATTTCACCACATGACCCTCACATAATGTATATGCTAACGTTAGTTATCAAAACTCTTCATGCCGTTGACGTTAGCTATAGCTAACTTTGTCTCCGGTGTCAGGATCTGTCTTCTGTTTATGTTTGTCTCAACTAAACTAACCTTTTATCAATACATGAACTACAATTGTATTTTAGATAAAAGGAAGAGACAGAATCTCTGAGTTTTGTTGAGAGCAATTTACGTGTTTAAACATACCTGCTCATTCGTGTTTTTTTTTTTTTTTTCACGTGTCGTCAATAACAATGTGTCTGAACAGTGAAAATGTTTATAGTGTACACGTGTATTGTGTTTGGATCTTTTTCGCCACTTGATCTATCGGTGGTAATAAATATAGTACCAACAATTCTCATTAACTTAACTTATTTAGTCTTCATCATTGAGAATTAGCCTAATAAATGACCAAGACAGCTGTCGTTGACCAACATCTGAAGTTGTGGTGAAATGTAGGGTAAATATAGAAGGCTTTAAGTTTAACATTTTCTATACATGATGTTTAGTTAACAATGTGCTGAAATTACTCTCTACAATGGCTCAAATTTGAAATAGTAGTCTGTTTGTTTTTGTGCATTTACAAAGAAAAAGATCCTCACCAGGTCTTTTTCTTCTGCCTGGCAATGGATGCTTATTATTGTGTAATGATTTATCTTCATAAGAAAATGTATTTGACTGAAACACAGGAAAATTCAATTTAATTGCATCAAGTTAAATCACACTTGAGTTGAGCTTGAGTTGCACAGCATTTTCTTTTGTCACAAAATGTCTTTGCTTTACCTTTCTGTTCTGCAACCATAGATTGACCCTTATCATGGACACACAAAATGCATGCACCCACCCACACTCGCGTGCGCACACACACACACACACACACACACACACACACACATACACACTCACACACACACACTTTCACAAACACACAGACATAGGCACATATTACTGCAAACACACATATTGGCACACACTGATGTATGTAAACCAGTGCATTGTTTATTGGCTGAAGTTGCTTTAAAAAAACAAAGCTGTTCTGTTTTTGTTGTCCATTAATTGTGTTGTTGGAGCAAAAGAATAGATTGTCAAGTTTTGAGTGGAAATTCTGCCAAAACAAGTGATCTATACTTCAAGAAAATAAGGAAAGTTAGCACTGGAGTCTGTGGTATTTACTGGCCAATATCTTAGAATGGTTTAAGTGGCTGCTGTCACATGGTCTAAACCTCCTGATCACTAAATGATTGGACTGTTCAAAGGTAGTCTTTTTTCACTGCCTTTTCAGCTCAGAGAAGAAATAGTGTGTGTGTGTGGTGTGTGTGTGTGTGTGTGTGTGTGTGTGTGGGGTGGGGGGGGGGTCATGCAGGGAAGTTACCTCCCAGCGATGTCGGCAGCAAAAGCCATCAGTCAGGCTAACAACAGACCACTGCCTATATGAAAAATATTAGAGATTAGACTGTCACTCTCACTCAGCTGCTTTCTGTTTTCGTGGACCTGGAAAAAAAAATGGGAGAGCCTAATCAATGGCTTTTTGTTTTTAGTGTGAAAAGCAATACTGTAAATTTCATGGAAAAGTTTTGGTTTTGACTGTGCAGAGTGACCTAGTCTTTAATGCTCCGAGGAGTTCCTTTGGTGGGCTAAAAGGTCACTGTGAGCTACAATTAAATCTGTAGCTCAGGGTTTCACCAAGAAGCAGTCCTGTATTGTGGAAATGCTCACTTCTGATTTGTTCGTTTGCCTTGAAGGAGCATGAGATACACAAGCATGTAACAAGATTAGCGCTGATATCCTGGCTCGAATCCCATATTACACACAGGGACCTGCACTCACACATACACACTTGCTCGTACTGTTCTAAGTTGTCGCACTGTCGCTGGCTATTAACACATGCTCTGTGGTCCTCTCCTCTCTTTCTTTCCTTCATACGGCCTTATTTTGCCACTTGTTTTTTTCCACTTCATTCCAAAACCTCCACGTAAAAATACAGAAAAATAAAAGAAATGGAGAAAAAAAAGTCAGGCAAGCAAAAGACATGTGGCATCCATCTTTAGGGTAAGCAGTGAAATGGAGCCTCCCTCGTGCCTCTGCTGGCCCACCGGTGCTGCTTGTGGAGTGACGGACCCCACGCTACTTGGAATGGTACACTCTAGACCCCCTTTCCCCCGCCAACATCTTGGTACCTCCCTTTACCCTCATACTCACTCTCGCCTATAGTATGGCAGTGCACCTGTGCATACCTGTGTCGTCCTGTGCCCGGCCGTGTTGTTTTGAGTGATATATGGTCAGTTGTAAAAGTGTTTTGAGTTGCGGTGGTCACCAGCTCATTAGGATTGGTTCAGTAGTCAGACTTTAGAGGACCCCCCCTCCCCTTTATCTCTACCAAATGCCTAATTTGAACGCATAATAAACATGCAGTTTTCACTTAGTAGAACTGTTATTACCGCTTTACTACTTAACTGCATATCCATATAACACATTAGCCAGTTCCTCGGTCAAAAGCTGTGGTTAACTTGATGACTTTGCCTGAAAACTGAGTGTTTTTTTAAGAAAATGGATAACAGAGATTGCTACAAGTCAAGCTGTTTTGGATCAGTGTTTACTCTGTGTCTGAAAAGCAGATTTGTGGGGATGGGCACAAACCTCTGGGTTTGGTGTGTGTGAGAGTTGTTTATTTGGGCCAAGACCGTTAGCGCTGCGCTGCCCTCATTGTTTCACTGCTGATATGTTGAAGACATCTCAGTCTTATTTAGGAAGCTGCTCGTTAAGTAGGCTTTAATGCTTCAAAGTGGACTAAATGAGTCAAATGTGTTATTGTTGTGGTGGTTAAAATGCGCTGTTGTTGTCAGATTTGTACCATGAAGTACAGACCTGAATGTTCTCACTGGTCACTACCTTTTACTCTCCCTCTCTCTCTCGCTCCCTCCCGCTTGCACACACACGCACACACACACGCACACACACGCATGCACGCACACACACGTACGTCCCTATACTCCTCCATATTTCCTTGTCATTTTTCTTCGTCGTATTTGTAAAACTTTCTTTTGCATTCTCTCACTCCCTCTGTCCACTCCCCCCCCCCCCCCTCCCACCCTCGCTCTTTTTTTACTCGTTCTGTCTGTAACGCCTCTCCAGAGGGGCCCAGTGTAAGGGGTGGCTGTCCTCCCTCGTGGTGTGTTAGTGAGGGAGAGAGAGCATGCAGAAAGGGGCTGAGGGGAGGAGGGGGGGGGGCTGTTGGATGTGGAGCATAGGACACAGGACCCCCCGCCCCCACCCCATTCCCCACCCTCTCCACAGTGAGCAAGGGAGGAGGGAGGGAGAGAGTGGGAGCATGCGCTGCTCACACCGTGTCACTCATATATGTTTGCATGTGATAGGTGGACCAAGAGATGTGTGAATGCAGAGACAGAGAGCTGGAAAAAGAGGAAGAGAGAGAGAAAGAGAGAGAAAGAGAAAGAAAGATGAAAAAGGAGACACAGATCTACACAGATAGTTTGATCAAACACAGTTCTAGCTCAGGCTGGTGAAAGTCTGGTCTGTGTTTTCGGTTTTACTTGTTCACTTTCTTTTCACTTTCACTCTTTGAGCCTTTTTGGTCTTCTCATTCTTTCAGTACTTGCTTTTCACTCTTTTTCACTGCTTTCCCTTTCTCCCTCTCTTTTCTTCTATTTCCCCAAAACACCCTCTGTACTTTAACCTTTTACTTGCCCTTGCTCTCTCTTTTTTTCCACTGCCTGTGTCTGTCTGTGACAAAAAGCAAAACGTATAAAATCTGAGCCCTGCTATTCCGGTATATGGTGGGTTGATAGCCCTCTCACTGAATTTGTTTTGAAAGCCTGGTTTCAGTATGACGGTGGTTGGATGTACCCAGCATGGGATTGGCAGTGTTTACAGGCAGGCAGCGGTGTTTGTAGAGGCTATGAGTTGTCTGCATAGCTCGTTAAAGGGCCAAATAGGTGCCCCCCTGTGAATCTGCGAAGGCTTGAGTTTGTGCCGTGCAGAAACGGGGCTTGTAGTCTGGCTAAAAAGGGCCCTGCCTGTTGTTTTGGAGCGAGATGGCGAGAGTTCAGCATTGTTGAAGTTCAGCTGAGGTCTTGCTGATTTTATGTGTGTTCTGGACGCAGGATGACCCAGCCAGTGGTATGCGCTACAACGTATTGCCTTGTGTTCTCCCCTTCTTCTCCTCTTTTTCACTCTCTCTCTCTCTTTTGCTTTACTACTTTTTCCCATATCACTCCCTTCCTCTCTCTCTCTCTCTCTCTCTTTCTGTCTCCCTCTCTCTAAGGAAAAGACACGTTTTGGAGCCCTTTCTTAGATTGCGTCATGTGATGTGTGAGGAAGTTCCTTGGACAGTTCAGGATTATGCCTTCTTTTACTGTGTTGTTTCCCCCTCTCCTTCTTCTTTTTAGCACTTTTATAGCGTCGGTCATCATTCCTTCACAGGCTCTGTATGTTCGCATGCGGTCACTAACTCATCGCAAGCATTCCTGACGTGTGAATCGGTCTCTGCCTGTCTGTGTGCAGTTATGTCTAATGACTGCTTATAAAAACCCTCTCATCATCTCTCCTCTCCTTCTCCCTCTCTATCCCTCGTTTTCTCTCCGTCTCTGTCTACTTCGCCCTTCCACTTGTTCTATAATCATCATCTACCTCTTTAAATGCCAGCTGGAAACTGCCATAGCCTCATCTGGCTGAATAGAATCATTTTTATTGTTACCCGAAATGTTCACCTTGTAGTTTTTTTGCTTCTTACCTACCACAGTTTTGTTCCGTTAATAGCTATGTTAATTCTGCCTTCTATGGATATCTGAGAGTCCTCGGCCATAGGAACCAACACCATAACTGGAATTACAAGACATCTGATGCAACCCACTCTTTAGAACCCATAGAGGTTTTGTACACAGTAGTGATGTCACATCCAGTATAGAGTAACCATGGCTACATCCTTGAGCGGGAACATGGTGCCCTACTATGGAGTAAACACGGCAGCCAGATATAGAGATCTGGCTAATTCCTAAGGAGTGATGATTGGTAGAGCATCAACGATGACACCTTAGTGACTGCATGGGTTCAGAAGAAGAGCACTGAAGCCCACTATGTTCCAACTCAAATGTGATCCACATGCTTCTGGTCAGCCAACACCCAAATTAACCAAGGATCGGATCAGAACACGAAGACCGCAAAACAAACACTGTGGTATAGTTCTGCAGTACAGAATTTGGGACACCTCAAGAGATGTTAGCCTTAAACTAGGTCTGTGTTGACTGAGCTGTAATCAGAAACTCATAGCCTTAGCTTTAGGATTATGCAACACTGGAGAGATAGATTTATTAATCTCATAGTATATCAAGTGGAAGAACATACGAGCTGATCTGCGTTTGTCACTGCTCAGAGTGTTTGCGTGCTTGCTCGCTGGCTCTGTGGGTGAAGGGTCAGGCTCCTGAACTCTGGCACAGATACAACAGGCCTGCAGCCATGCCATATATTAGCCATTATATGGAGTGAACATGGCATATCACATCACTATTTGTGCTGTGATGAATTTTGACGATGGCAACAAGAGAAGGTGAGCAGCTAGACTAGAATGCAATCTCTACTATCTTATTTGGAATTTTTCCATTTTCTACACAGAAGAGCACTTTTGGTTAAGTGACACATTTAGTCATTGATAAAAATGCGTAATGGCTGGGGTCTGCTTGAGGTCAGGCTTTCATGGGGTTGCTGTATTTTTGCCATGCAGTAGCAATTTGCATGCAGATTTCTCCTCGCAGTGTAGTGCACACACACACACACACACACACACACACACACACACACACACACACACACACTTTTCAATACAGGTCTTACCATTGAGTAAGAGTAGCTAGCCAGCCATTTTACTCTCCATGCTTTCCTTGTAGGGGGAGGTCCTGTTTACAATTTCAGAAACTAAATGTATAGCTTAAGCTGTGCAGTTATGGAGGAGAAATATGTACCATAATATCAGCACAGAAACGTTGAAAAAAAGTTCATTATCATCATCGGCAGATAGGTACATATCTGGTGATGTGTCTAGCTTATGTGGTTTGAGGGAAGCGTTATACAAATCTGTTTAAGTAGGAGGATATTTATATTTGTATTTGAAGCTGTTGAAGCGGTAAAAACTATGTGTTCCATATTTTGCATCTTACCCAACTGTGCCATATTTTACATTTAATAAGAAATAATGTTTTTAATTTATATGCAATAGTTAGGTCATATCAAGAAGAATAATAGCTAATTCTAGTACAGGGGAGATATGATGTTCCATTCAATGAAATGAAAAAAGATTTGTATTAGTATTGCATTGGCAATTGGCCATAATTGGCTTATCGAATATCGACAGAATTTCTGTTTTGGAGTAATTTGAAGAGATCTGTCCTTGTCCATTAATGGGGTCATTTCATCCTCGGTAGGTAGGCCTCTCCCATGTCATTTCACTGTTGCAGTAAGTCTGTGGTAGAGCCACTCACGTTCCGCCTCTCGTGTTCTTGCACGGGTCATGCTCTGTTACTGCGCCCTGTATCCCTCTGTAGCTCTGCTTCCGGAATCCAGAACACTGGACCATTGTGAGTGACCCGGAATGGCGGAATATTGGAATGTCAGAATTGCTGCCGACAGGGTCGCAGAGAGATTCCCTCCGAGTTTGCTCCCACTCGGCTCGCTTTGGTCTGAAAACAGAGTGGGCAGGGACGTCCTCTCACTGACCAGAGGCCCCAACCGCAAAGCCCCCCGCCCCCCACCTCCCCTCAGAGAGGGGCAGCATCAGAAAACAAAACAGCTGAACGAGCTCATAAATGAGGCCTCTCTCTGAACTCCCAGCACTGAGAGAGATCTGGGGTTTAGGATGGTATTTCACCAACAGTGCCCGGCGTGGCTTAAGCAGCACTGTTTTTATTAGAGGTTGCAGTCTGTATTGAAAGTGGGCCTGACTTTAAAGAATGGACAGTACATGTGTATTTTTCCATGTCTTGTGTGTTATGCAAATTTTTTGACTCACTCAGTGGAATTTTTTTTTTTTTTCAGTTGCTATTTACTGTGGTGCGTTGGCTTGTACTCTGGAAAGCAAATCTGTGAAGCCATTTAGTAGGAACACCAATAGCCTCCCATAAGTATGTTTACTCGTCTTTATCTTTATTTAGCAATGTTTAGTTACAGGATTAATCAGACTATTAAGGCTATACGTATATTTCAGGTGGGTTAGATTACAGTTGGTGGTGTACATTAGTGGGAAATTCGTTATTGAAATTGCCCAAAATGGTCAATTGTTTATACAATAAGGAGAGAAAGTAAGCTTTTAAAAAGCCATGTAATCTGAGGTGAAAATATATTATTTAATTTATTGCAGTGGATTGTTGGAAGAAGAGGGGTGTAAAATTGTATGGGAATACATTAACTCGGAAGGATTCACAGATGTCCATGTCATCCTGTTCTGTTGCAAGTTGATCATAAACTAACTAGCCTACAGCAAAACACAGCAAATCATCCTGCCAGAATTAACCTAGGATGCCATTGGGACTTAAAGCTTAGCATCACATGGAAAAGCTAACCCTTTGAGGGAGTGTATGGTGGATCACTTAAAAAATAATGCCAGACCTGACAAAATCCCTCAACACCGAAGCCCACGCACCAGTGAGCTGCCACAGTAGGCAGTTGAACGGACCCTGCCACTCTGAAGGACACTGTGCAGTTGTGTGCCTGTAATGAAATGCTGACTCAAGCAGCGGCCATGTTGTCCTCAGCTGTCCTCGCCGCGGCCCGCATCTTAAAAGCATTCGGTTTGGTCGCTGTTCCGACAAATGAGCAGGAGAATGACCTCTGCCCAATTAACCGAGATATGGCAGCAGTAGTGATACCTCAGTGTTAAAGTAGGTGGAGCTTTGTTACAGCCCTAATTGCAGCCACAGATAGCGACTGACGCGGCTGCTTATTGACCAGGTTTAGGCTTGAGGAAAGGGCACATAGGGTCTTGTGCTATAAAGATAACAATCATGGTTCAGTCTGGATCTCAGCAATAAAGCTCTGCATTGTTTCCTTGTACCATATATATACGTACTTGGGTCTTAGGTGGAGGACCTTGCATATCATTTAAGAAAAAAAAGAAAAACAGAATTCCATTCCAGTCTGCAGACCTACTCACGAGGCTCTTAGGGCTCCTGTGATCTTGCATGTGTGTCATCAGCAGGTAATCTCTTGCCATACATTTCAAGTCACACGGACACTGCTAGGCCCACCAGTAATCCTCTCAGACCAACTGCGTAACCAAATCTGTTTACTGCCCGGCACCATTTCTGTTACTGCCCCTACTCCACCAACAGTGTTTTTGCTTTCTCTCAGTAATAGCCTAATTTATAATTGAAAGCACAGCTGTCATTGTTGGACTTTGCACGTAATGGACTGATTTATTATTTAGAATACCTCTGTTTACGGTCAGGCCTTTTCATGTTTAACAGTCTGTCACGATCGAATCCGATCCTTGTTGTGATTGTGTGAGTAATTGAGCGCTGCATCGCAAGTATGTCAGCCGGGGCATTTGTTTGTGTTTGTGTTGAGTGTGTGAGCGGAGGAGGAGTGTATGTCCGTATGCTAAACAGTTTTTGTTATCAATGTGTTAAGCCTCTCCCTTCACTATTCACGTTAGACACCATTCATCTGAATGAAATTAATCAAACAAACAAACGCGAGCGTGTTGGCAGCAGTCGCACAAACTCTCCACCACATGGCCTCGAGTCCCACAAACTCAATACCGCAGTAGCATGTGTTTGCTCTGAGCAAGGGCCAGCTAATTGGCTTTGGCTCAAGTGCCATAGACAGACACAGTAAGGAGTGAAGCGGCTTGAAACATCGGCTGAGGGCCATATAACACGCGAGGGAAACACCGCAAAGTGGGGCTTTCGCCCTTTTTTTTCCCTCCCTTTTTTTTTCTTTCTATTAGATATACACTCATCCCTCTGTTTTTTCTGAGACAAAAGCAAACTGCTCGCAAAACATTTACATTGTCTGCCTTATTCTCCTGGCCTTCTCTCGACCTTTCGGCCCTTTTGAGCTGTGGCCCCTATGGAATGCCAGGAGGCGAGGTTTCCTGCCTGGGCCCCCAACAGCCCTATATGGAGGTTACATAGTGTGTATATGACCTGCTGTACAGTATGGGGCCTACGCAGACCGGAAGATGCAATCTGTGTTTAGCCTACAAAAGCAAACACGAGCCCCCTTTTTCCCATGAATTCTTCCCGATTCTCCTCTGAACCTGGAATTCTGAATGAAAACAGGAAAGTCATGACATCAGAACCATGCCAGAGGTGTATTTATTTTGCTTGTGCTATTCCTGTTTGTGCATGATGTCCAGCTAAGTGGGTTTGATCCACAGCTCAGCCACTCAGAAGCTTACTCCATGGAGAAAAAAGCACAACCATCATAGCAAGAAATGTACCGTCAGCATACGTACAGTTCACTCAATATAGAGAAGCTGGCAACCAAAGGTTATTGAACTACTGTTGCATTCATCAACTCTGCAATCTGGATCTAACCACATTGTAAAAGTAATCATTGCAACATTTTTCCATCACAAAGACCTTATCAAAAAAACTACGTAAATAATATTTTCGACTTTATCAGTGCTTAACAGGTTTATGATCTGATTGCATTGCACTTTGTGGGCACTGGGTAAGTTGTTAATGATTGCATCTCTATTTGAATATATGATAAACTTGGTTGACATTTTGTCCTTTTTTTATTATTTGAATGATTGAAATTACAGTGTTTCAGCAGCATACAAACACAACATTCAACAAAAACATACAAACATGCATACATACAGAAAAAATATTTAAAATGTTATTCCTTTCTCTCTGCCCAGATGGGAGTCATTATAAAGTGCTATTGCAGTAGTTAATGCAAGTGGTTTGTAGGCAGTGGAGCTACTTGATGTCAGATAGTGAATTAATGACAGTCAGGCACTGGTTCAAAGGCCACAAAGCCTTTTTTTTATTATTATTATTCCTTTACCCGAAAGTCTAATTATTTCAGCGCAGTGAAACATTTTCTTGTCACCACAGAAGAAAAAGCTTCATGTCTACCACATGGACTTTGATTCTTCTCGTCATTACACAGGACATGTGTATCATATTTCGTAAGGTTTGTTTTTAGTTCAGCAAACTTCAGCCTCCAGTTGCATGTCATACGCTGTGAACACATTGAATCATCCTAGCTGATCACTAGACAGACACTAGTCTTAAGTGTCAGTTCCTGGGAATACTTCTCTAGTTTTTCAGCTCCATGATGAGGAAGGAATGCTGACAGTACTGTGGCTCTTCATGCTTGCTGACATTAGTGGATTACCTAGTCTCGTTATTCCCTCAAGGGTGTGAGCTTGACTCGGGAGATTGGCGAAGAGACAGGTAATATCTATAGATAGAGGTTTAGTTAACACACTGGAACATAGAAATGTGAAACATTTTTCATCATACAGGGTTCCCACTGTCATGGAATTCCTGGAATATCATGGAAATTTGATAAAGTCTACTCCAGACGCGGAAAGTCAGGGAATTTTTTTTTATAATTTTTGGGGCCAAGTCATGGAATATGTTTTGTTGTAGCAGTTTAAAATGTACTTTAAAAAATGCTGTCAAAATGCATTAATGCTTATATATTTCCATGCAGATATCTGGTTATTAGCTTAACTGCTTGCTTGAGTGGTTGTGGTTAGCCTAATTTTGTTTATTCAATGCCACTTATTCGTCTCAAAGATTCTTGAACAATAGGTGGCTTCTCTGAAATCGTTAGTTGGTGTATTGTACTTGTTTTTTGACAAAAAAAGTCATGGAATTTTACATTTGACCTAAAATGGGAACCCTGGCTGATCATAGAACACACTTTTGTACAAACTGAATGTGAGCTTTCAGACAGCTAGCATAGTAGCATTTCACCGTTGAGATATTCTATGAGTAGGCTAATGCTTTTGTCCTATTGGCCTTGAGGATCTTGTCTTTCTTAAATCAAAGAATTCATGTTTTCTGTTGCCATTGTGCTTTGTGGTGGGTGTGGTGCAGTGTTCCATCAGTGTTTTTCAGGTCAATGCTGTCTTTTCATGTCAGTTACCAATGGCTAGGGTTATTCAGTAGCGGTAATTGGTTTTAGAGAAATCAACAACATAGTACTTGTAAAAGCATATTTATTTATTTATTTGTAATGGTTTTATGTAAAATATGACTAATGCCAGATTCACTGGGAGTTATTGTGAAGATAAAACATTCAGAATCCAGGTTTCAAGGTACAGCAGCTGACGAGTACATAGGCTAACGGTTTTTAACATGTCCGTTTCTTGTCTGAAGACAATTGTCACTGTACTGAAGATGTGTCTGACTGCCCTTGTCTAGCCTAACATTTAGATGCATGAAGCATGAACATGAGGTTGTGGGTTTGGATATCTTGCCCTGTCTGTACTTTCTTGGCAGGCAGACGAGCTTAGTAATTACAAGTTGAGCAAATAGTTGGTCATCTATGCCTCTGCTGGGTGGCTGACAATGTTCTGTTAGAGCTACTCTCATCATAACCATATTTGTTGCCCAGTCCTTTTATAAAGACGAATGCAGGGCTCTTCTAGAACAAGAGAAAACAGATGCTTCCTCAGGAGTTAGTTTAGTGGTTTGTTTTCACCATGTAGCCTAGCTGTTTAGAAATAGCCAACCAGGGCTGGGGCTGCAAATTATGATGGCACGAGTTGAGAAAAAAGAAGCCTAAAAGCTGGTGGCTAATAGGCCCAAATGAATGCAACCCTGCTCCTGGATTATTAGGCCCAATTATACACCTGTGTTTTTGTGTTTATGAAGTTCTGATGTTTTTCTGCTGCATCACAGGCCTGTTGAAGCCTCTCAGCTTAGGGAACAGTGATTTAGGGTTCCATTAGCACTTAGTAAATTATTCAGCATGTTACAAAATCATGTCACTTGTGATTTGTGGTCTTGGATTAGTTGAAGTCAATCAGTGCTGTTGTTCTGGAGTCTCACTTTTCACCTTTTGTCTTGCCCTCTTCAACTCTTTCTCTCTCTCCTTCCATCCCTCTTTCCCGTACCAGCCCTCGCTCCAGGGTCTTCTCTTCCTTTTCTTTTCCCTCTTCTCTTCCCTCTGTTGTTTTCCCCGCCGCTTTTCTTTTTTTTCCTTGGCCGGAGAGGAACGCGAATCTGAGGAGAGGCTTTGTGTTGGTCAGTGATTGTGTGTTTACGCGGCGAGCTCTGAAGCTTGCGGGCTGCTTTCTCCCCCCTCACACACACACACACACACACACACACACACACACACACACACACACAAACCAACCACTCCTGCCCCTAAAACCAACCCACTTTGGTGAAAAGTGATATTCCAAGAACACACTGTAGCCCAATCAAAGCCAGACCCCTCATTGGCATGGGAACGGAGGGGTTTTTCCACTTTTCATACATGAGGGCTACATTCCGCACCTTCATACCTGTGCTGCCTTCACATGCAGGCCACCAGGTAGCTTCCCCGTGTCGTGGTTCAGTGCAACAGGCCTGCTCATGGGAGGCGGGGCTGTTGAGTATTCCAAGAGACGTGGACAAGTGAGAGAGAGAGAGAGAGAGAGTGAGAGAGAGAGTGACCAAAGGACTGCAATCGCTGGCTCAATTCTTTAGCCAAGGATTATAAGCCTTGATGGAGCCAAGTTGCAAATCCCTTGCAAATGATCTTATCACTCTTTCTTGCTCCCTCTCTGTGTGTATCTCTTTCTCTCTCTGTGTATCTCTCTCTCTCTCTCTCTTTCTCACTCTCTCTCTCTCTCTTTCTCTCCCTCAGTGATGGAGATGGCTGTGAGTACCTCTACACAGGCGTTGGACGAGTTTGACAGGAATGTCCCTCGGATATGCGGCGTGTGTGGCGACAAGGCCACCGGATTCCACTTCAATGCCATGACCTGTGAAGGGTGCAAGGGCTTCTTCAGGTAAAACGCAAACACACACACACACACACAGTCTCTCTCACACACACACACACACACACACACACACACATACAATCACCTGTTCATGATGACTCAGAACTCTTGCATAAGGCTCACTAAATACTAAACGATCTTGTCATTGTTTCATCAGACACCATCAACCTTATCACAGAATGATTTCAAGACATAGTTATATATGCATTGTTACATAGTCCCCCACACTAGCCTTGGCCTGTTTAGACTGACAGGCTTTGTGAGGTGTACACACCCATCTACCTGCACACACACACACACACACACACACACACACACACACACACACACACACACACACACACACACACACTCACACAGATACTCCCACACATGCACACACAAACCCAACACACAATTTATGCATCCATTGTGTTGTAAAGGCCCCTTTGCTGACAGATGGAGCTGTTTGCACAGTGAGGGTCAGTGAGGTTGACGGGGTGTGTGCGTTAAAGCTCAGCGTGACCTTTCCTCCCAATCGCACACTCCGTAACTGAGCGTCCATCCGCCCGTCCGTCCGTCCCACTGGCCACGCTGCTCACTGTCCTTTTAGAAAGACCACCCCCCCTTCCACCAACACTCAGTTATACAACGCTTTTGAGCTGTGTTGTAATGTCCTGTTTGTGTTTCAGTCGTAAAATCCAGTGATTTAGCGAAGGCCCATCAGGTCAAAACCTGTTTTTGCCCTTGACCCCTGACATGTTTTTTTTTGCTATGATCCCTCAAGTGTTTCTCCAGTTCCTTAGTTGGTTTCCTTATTAGTAGACGTTACTTCCGATCCGAGATGGAGGCCTAAAATGACACCAAAAAAAAAGAGAGATAAAAGCAAAGCTCAGTATGTTTTGTATTCATACTACATGGTGAAAATGGAAATGGGCCTCAGCCCTCTCTTATTTTGTTTTCTTCTCTCCTTCTCCCTTCCCCTGTCTCTTTCTCTCGCTCTCTCCCTCCTCCAGGCGTAGCATGAAACGCAAGGCCACTTTCACCTGTCCTTTTAACGGGAGCTGCAACATCACCAAGGACAACCGTCGCCACTGCCAAGCCTGTCGCCTGAAGCGCTGCGTGGAGATTGGCATGATGAAAGAGTGTATGTGTCCCTTACTTTAAAAAAAAAAAAAAAATTCCTTCTCTCCTCCTATTTGGGCTGTTTCTAAACAATACTGTTGTTTATGCTCCAATGTTTTTGTGGTTGTTAATAGTGAATATTCAGAACCTTTATTCACATGCGTAGTTATCCGTTGTAAGGTAGGACATTGAAACTCAGTGGGGGTAGACAATAATCTTGAATTTCCCCTTGGGGATCAATAAAGTATCTATCTATCTATCTATCTATCAATAAGGCTAAGTTTAAGATGTGGCATACTGAATGCTTAATGGCCTAGCTCAGAGGTTCTCAAACCTTTCCAAGCTGGGTCCCCCCAAACCTCTGACACCCCTCTGACACTGTTTGGCACCACCCACCCCTACCATATCACACCATTATCTCACCACATCTAGCGTCATCACGGTCTAAAACGGTTGGATCCCGCTCATTGTCGTTTATGACCATATTTGTCATTATGGCCGCTGCGCTAGCGAAGCGGCAGTCATATAGGTCTATCGATATTCCCTCATTTTTTAATTACCGTCATTCTGTAGGCAGTACAATTCTGTACATGGAATGGTGATAATCAGTACAGTGTGATGTGAAACAAGTTAAGTATATTTCAAAGCTGTTAAATTCTCAGCTCAGTATTGTACACACACACACACACACACAACCTCTGGTTGTCCTAATCCTGCTCTGAGCACTGTTGTGTTGCATTGTTTTGAGCACCGTCGGTTTGGAAAAGCCTGTGTTCCACAAGTAACTAACCTATCGAACAGTTTTAATGCGCATTGGAGAGGTTGAGGATATTCTCACATACTACGCAGAGGGTTGCAGTGCTTCAACCTGTTTTCTCTCTTCAGCCCAATAAGCTGTTCCTGCATTTATAAAGATGTATGTTTTGTTGTATGTTGCATTGCAGACAAATGGATCCATAACACCGTGGACGTCAATTTGGATGTAAACATAGGCTAAATAGTTCAAATAATTGAATGGCTATATTGTATTTGGAAAGTCGATTCTGCACTTTCCTCTTGAGTTAAACTTGAAAGTATGAAGACTGAACACTGGCCTGGCTGATAAAAAATCAGATATTCCTTACAAATATCTACTTAATGGCACCAGACTAAGCTATTTAAAATGACAAATTTGATGAAATGCTTAACATTTCATCACAATACTGAGCCAGTTCCGATTCAATCTCATTCAAATACTCCCTGCGTTATGTATAGCTAGAATGACATTATAGGAAAACTGTCCGTATGAATAAAACAGAAAACAACTCAGTGCTACCTAGATCGAGTTGCTACAGTCAACAAGGCATGATTGGAAAGATGCTCCCAGAGTTTAGCACTATAGTTTCTTGGCTGTTTTTTATATTGTATACTGTCTGTCTGTTTGTGTATCTATCGTAAAATCATTATATCTTATAACTTGACAGTGGTATTGAAATGCTTCACAAAAATAGCAAAAGTATACCTATATACTTATTCAGGGTTCCACCAGGGTCTTAAAAAGATTAAGTGATAGATGTAATGATAGGCAAGTTGAAATGCATTAGAATATGATGCATCTGACCGTTGTCATCAAATGCAGCCATCACACACATCTTTCTCTTGACAGTACAAATATACACTACTCACAAAAAGTTAGGGATGTTCGGCTTTTGGTTGATATTTCAAAATGAACCTAAAATCCACAATAACTTTTACAGGCAAACTTAATGTGACCTTCTCTAAACATCTGAATGTGCATGTCCAACAGTTCAAACTTTCAGTACTTTCTGTACTGAAACAACTGTTTAGTGAGTAGTGTATCATGATGGAAGAAAACTAGAAAGAAACATGGTAAAATAGGTTTTAGATGTCATTCATCATGGTCTGACAAAGGTTAAAGGTTATTCTGTTATTTATGTTATACGCTACATGCAGGAAAGGCTCTCTGTACGCTCGTTTGTTTCCGGTGGAGCCAGGTGTGTTTGAGCCTGCTGCTATTGGTAATGCAATTAGTGTCTACACGGACCCGGTTGGATGCTGCACCTGGGAATCAGCACGTTACGACAAAGAAAGATTTATACGTGTTGAAATTGTTATTATTAGTTGAACAAGATATTCCGTGTCAGAGTGGAAGATTTAACGAGCATAATATAACAGAAGATGCCGTTACAACAGTTTAATTTCCACCGGAAATAAATGAGTGTACAGGAAGAGCCTTTTGTGCACCTAGGCTATTCTGTGTGACAGTTTTTTGTATTTAGGAGTTACCGAAGATCAAAGATTCTCAAGCTCTGTTCATTAATCTTTGCTGAAAAGTATGACATAGCTTCACATAGCTGAAGAAGAAGCGCTAATTTAAAGCCAAGAAAAGGTTTATGACTCTCACTTCACACCCAAGAGTGTGGTCAAACTTATGCTGAACTGTTTAACTGCTGAACTGAACTGCTGAACTGTGTGATATTAGGAACTCAAACTAAAAAGCTTTAGGCAAACATTTTAGAATTCAAAACAATGTGCTGACAGAATGCATTTTTGCAATAAAATGAATAAATATCCAAATCCCAGAAGTAAAAAACAAATGCTAGTGATTCTCGATAATGTTGCTGAATCAGTGTAGATCACTAGATACATTTCTAGCATAGACTTTGTTTTGAGATTAATGCAGGATTTGTCCTCTCACACATCTTTATACTGCTTGTAATGTGTGTTACCAAACTATTCGCCTTCCATAAATCACTTCACTCTCGACAGGCTTTTACTAAAGACTGCAGGCTAATTCAATTTAATTTTAACTATAGCCTACCATTATATGTCTAAATAAGACTGGGTGATATTCAATTTTCCCCTCTGGCTCTAAAGGAACAAAAGGAGCACACAAAACTGAAAAAGACGGCCAGATGTCTGATTTGAAGTTTCTTGATTCTGAATGTACAGTATATGTAGGCTACTGTAACACAGCTATGCTAGCTGGCATTCATTATTTATAAAGGCACTAACATCTAAAAAGTGACCTAGTGGGGTCCTCTTCCTCTGTCATGCTCTCGATTTCGAATTTGAACATCGGAGCAGCAGGAAATAAGTGAACCCACGTAGGCCTATACGACAGTGAGGCTGCTTAAACCCTGTTTTTAATGCTGCCTAACACAATATCCAGCTCAACTATAATTGTATACAGTACCTCAATCATTACCTCTGCCAAGGAGGATATGTTGTCATCTTGGTTTGTTTGTATGTTTTTTTGTCTGTTTGTCTGTTTGTCTGTTTGTTAGCAAGATAACTCAAAAAGTTATTGATGGATTTCGATAAAATTTTCAGTGAAGGTCTGAAATGACCTGAAAGGAAGAAACCATTACATTTTGGGATTGCAGTCTGGATCCAGGAGTGGGTTATGTTTTCGCTTGGCGGAGGTCTGCGCTCTTGGAGTGCTTTTCTAGTTTCTATACGTTACTTAACTTGTACTGTATATTTAATTTTGCCGGAATGCAGCGAATAATCTGTTTCTTCCCGCACCCGGAAACGCGCCGCTCTCATCCCGCCTGCTCCCGCACAGATATTTCTAAACCTGCGTCCCACGCCGCACTCTTTTGTGTCGCGACCCGAGGGTCCCACAGGACTCTTGCAGGAGAGCAGACCTCTTAATTGCAATAGGCAGTTTAATGTATATTTCACTCTACTATACTGACGAAATGTGAGTGTCTCATGAATTAAAAAGGGCTCTTCTTTGTATTTGTTGTAAAATTAAGAAACGTTACCATGGCTATTTCATGATATGGATCCAATCACATTACTTAGCCTAGGCCTATTATTAAAATTAGTGGCTTGGGTTTGGGTAAATGTTTAGCCCATATTTTAGAGGGTCTGATTTAGTCTCAAGTCATCAATATCTGAATAGCAGACATGGGGACTTGAGTCACATGACTTTGATAAAGTTTACTCTAGTCATGGAAAATCAGGGAATGTTATCATTTTTGCGGCCAAGTCATGGAATATCAGGGAAATTTGTTGTAAGAGTTTAAAATCCACTTTTAATTTGACTACCAAAATGCATTAATACAGATATATTTCCATGCTGAATTTATGTATATTTTGTTATTAGTGTTACTGCTTACTTGAGTGGTTGTGGTTAGCCTAGTTTTGTTTATTCAATGCCATTGAGGGGTCTAAGAGTTGCTTTTGCAACTCTAGTGATGTGCTGTCGCGCTTGTCAAAGTTTGCCAGTGATATTGACAATATTCTCTGATTGATTGAATAGATCATTTTTTTTCAGCGTTATTTGGGCAGATAGGGTTGCCAATTCTGGCTGGGTCCTTGGAGATGACAGGTGTAAATTATATTGAATTGAGTACATTCTGTATGGATGACGTTCCAAGTCTTTTGGTTGAAATTGACACCTTGCTGCCTGCAAGGCTTTTGCTCAAACTTGGAAGGCCCAATCAGCATCCTTCCTTATCTTATCTCTGATTAGCTGATTCCTGGAATGTATGGAGTGATTGAAAGGCTATTACTTAAAAGTTCCAAAAAGGCTCTACATAATTTACTCTAGGCTCTAAACATAAAGTCTCTCTCTCTCTCTCTCTCTCTCTCTCTCTCTCTCTCTCTCTCTCTCTCTCTCTCTCTCTCTCTCTCTCTCTCTGTGTGTGTGTGTATGTTGCATGCATGTACTGTATGTGTCCATGTAAGTGTGTCGATCAGAGTCCACAGCATGGTTTTCTTAAAGCATTTAGCAGAATGGGTTAGGCTAGCTTGTAGTGAACAGAGGGTTATATTCAGCTGTAAACTCTCCTCTGCTGGCCTGGAGACACCTGTGGTTACTGCTAAACCAATTTTGGCAAGACTTGAGTCACCTCTGTTTGCTTTCACCTCAAGCAAACACAAGTTGCTCTTTTCTTTTTTTTTGTGTTAAATCCGGATATTGTTGCCTTTGTGTGTGTCTGCGAGCGTATGTGGTGTGTATTTTAGCCGTGTACATTCCTGACATTGTCTTGAGAGAGACAGAGAGCATCTGTGTGTGTGTGTGAGTGTGTGTGTATACACCGAAGGAATTTTTTCAGGGCTTTTAAAGCAAAGTGATTGTTTTGTGTGTGTGTGTGTGTGTGTGTGTGTGTGTGTGTGTGTGTGTGTCTGTCTCTGTCTGCATGTATGTTTGAGTGAGGTTCTCGATTCTTTCTTCCTTCCCCCGCCAAACGGACGATAGCGTTAAGCGAAAAGAACTGATTCCCCCCAGCCGTCACCACGACAACGGCAGGAACAGTACGGCACTGTGCTCTCCATGGCGGGGTCAGTGCGTCAGTTAGTTACCTGTTAGCGCTGCGCTGCTCTCGCCCCTTCATCCACATCTCAGCGGGAGCGCTAACCTGAGAATTGGTGTTAGTGTGTGACCTTGCACACACACACACACACACATGCACACACACGCACACACACTCATTGTTGTTGTCGGCACACTTTTACGCACCCTTACTGCACTCGTAACAGGATAGTCTGCGCTGTCAGTAATAGCTTCCAAAATAGGGGTTTTCTTGGAAAAGTCTGTACAGTAGATGCCAGGCAGGGAAATGTTTCTCTTTAACATTCTTCCCATCATACAATGTTTTTTCCCCCTTCTATTTATGCGTGTTTTTCTTCCCTGTTAACCTCCCTCATGCCTCTTTCGCTCTCTCTCTCTCTCTCTCTCTGTCACTCTCTCACTCAGTGCTCTTCAAGCTTTGCATCTGTCTGTGTGTCTGCTATTAGTCTCACTTATCATTTCTGTCTGTCTGTCTGTCTCTCTATCTCTGTCAGTCTGCTCTTCTGTTAATCTGTTATTTTGTTTGTTCAAGCCTAATGCAAGTGGATAGCTCTCTCTATTCCTGCCAGTCGATTTGCCTGGTTGTTTTTTTTTTTAACACTTCGTTATCCCAGTCTAAACCCGCCTCTTTTTGTCTTTTCGATGTCAGTCATCCTGACGGACGAGGAAGTCCAGCGCAAGAAGGACCTGATCCAGCGGCGTAAGGAGGAGGAGGCAATCCGCGAGGCCCAGCGCCCCCGACTGACGGACGAGCAGCAGAACCTCATCTCCTCGCTGGTGGAGGCGCACCACAAGACCTACGACGACTCCTACACTGACTTTGCGCGTTTCAGGGTGAGTCTTTCCGTCCTCATTTTCTTTTTTCCCCATATCTCTCGGAATCCTTTTGTTTGAGAGGATCTCTCCCACACAGGCGTACGTCATATACTGTACATGTACATTTGCACACCCACACGTCGTGTGCATGACTTTATATAGGCTACAGGAAATGTGTCTGCTTGCCAAAAAATCTACCCTGAGCTCCTGTCAATTAAAGATTAGTTTTATTACAAGGCTTGCAGAACACTTCATTTGGACTGGACATTGAGATATTTTGAGGTGCGTCAATTTCTGCAGAACTTTGCTGTTGTAGGAAGCCAATGTTTGTTACATGGCTGCTTATAGCATTAGCATGAAAACATTTGAATTTTAATGTATATATTCATTATATATTTTATATATATTAACATTTTATATGAATGATGTGTAGACTACTAGTGTCTTAACTGTTAGTGTATTAACTTTGTCTTGGCAAACAGACACTTTAGTTCTCTATTGAAGTGCTTAAGCTTTAATCCTAATCAGTTTGCTACTGATGTTATTGTGGCTGTGCCGCTAACATCAGAGTACTCATGCTTAATTGGATTGGTTTGTAAATGTAATGTAATACAGTGCTTCAGGACAGGCTTTGAAACCCAGCTAAAAATTACAATGGTCCCTTCTCCACAAACTAGCCAACATTGTAGCTGCCATTAATTTATTAACCTCTGACGGGATTTTAGTAATTAAGACACCATTCCAGACAATACAGTGGCACTCTAACTTTGTATCGCAAGATTGACTCACTAGCACCTCTTGTGGTACAATGGTATTACAACTTGGCCATGTCCGGCCTCGTTAGCATGTTACGGTCAGTATAGTACCGTTAGCAAAAATATGTGTTGTTTACATTTATTTTCACAACTCTATATAAAATATATATATACTATACTATACTCTAGTGATAAAAGAACCAGTGACAAGTAGTGCCAGTCAAGCAGCTGTCCTCCATGTGCTCATATACACTTTTTACATTACTAACCTCAGCCCCCTATGCCCTATGCTAACTTTAAACCCATGGTGTAGCCTATTCTGAATTGTCCTTACATTGATAGAGTTTTCACTACTACTATCGTACTATCGGTACGAAACAATCACATTGATCTTGAGGTCACCGAGTACTATCGGTACGAAACAATCACATCTAGATCTGGAGGTCACCGAGAACTATCGGTACGAAACAATCACATTGATCTTGAGGTCACCGAGTACTATCGGTACGAAACAATCACATCTAGATCTTGAGGTCACCGAGAACTATCGGTACGAAACAATCACATAGATCTTGAGGTCACCGAGTACTATCGGTACGAAACAAATCAAAAGCACAGCTTGAGTTGCTACAACCAGCAGCTAACGCAGCCGGGCAGCTACAGCAATTTATTCTAAGATTGATTTTCCATTTGCTTTTCTTCTTTTCTAACATTTTTCAGAAACCTATTATATTATTTTTTATTATTTTAGAATCTGTTATATTACCGTAAAACTCCAAACAATAGCCCGGGCTTTTATTTTGCCAAATCGCCAAAATGCACCGGCGTGTATTTGAGACAGGCGTCTATATGAGACAGGCGTTTAATTTAGTGGTGTTAGTTGAGTGTAGGTTTATTGTAGGATTAGAAATAACTACCCAATAGCATAAGCAGACAGAAAGCATGACAACAGGAGGTTACCACATTATAGTAGGGTAGGCTACTTTATTTAGCCTATAATTCGAATGTGTTTCACAAATCAGATCATATTAGAACTAGCCTACTATAATAGGCTATGTCTTAAATTATTGGCAGCTTAAAATAACGAAACGATGTGACAGCGGGCTGAACAATTCAAGTTACCATCGAGCCTGTGAACTTGTTGCCCCTGATAATACATCAACAATAAAGAATGAATGCTACCCTGTAAAACAACTGCAATCGTGTGATTAAAAATGATCCTATTAATCGCTATCACCGTGATCCTCAACTAGGCTACAAGTTGATTTGCGAATTCCTCCTCCTCGTCGCTCTCCTCCACTTGCCTGCCTTGCTTGCGCAGCTCCCGACCAGATGCGCAGGGCTCTCCCTCTTTGGAGACAGTTACAGCTCAGCCTTTACGCACCCTCTTTGGATCAACCGAGAAATATCTTGCCGCTGCTTCTCCCGAATTTTGTTAGGCAAATTTGACAACTGTCAGCTTAAATGTCATTTAAATCAAGTCTTTTTCTTTTCCGCCATGGTATTGAGAGAAACGCGGAGAAACGTGGAGAAACGAGAGAAAGTGAAACTAAACAAAGAAAGTTCGTGATAGAATATGTTGTCTAGTGCGCAAATTTAACAAAATGGCATTAATTAAATAATGCAGGACATAGGCCAATGTCGAAAAAAGTTAAGAATTTGGAACTCTATAGCTGGCTTTCACCTCCGCAGTCATGCAATTATAAATTTAGTGTGCGCAATCTGTACCATCGATGATCACCACCACCAGACGATCTGACGGGTATAAGAAGAATAAATACAACTCGAAACAAAAAAAACAGACCAGGCTTCTGTTGGAGACCGGCCTATAACCCCAAATCTGTAGTCACACCGGGCGTTTAAAAGAGACATGCGTCTATTTGGGACTCGGCTATTGTTTGAAGTTTTACGGTATGTTTCATTACTATTATAGTTGTGGCAACTAAACGCAACCTCTGTGTTCAGGTGACTGATGAAACAGATGAAACTCTGATTTTGTGTCCTGACTCAGAACTGTGAACAATATGACAGTTGATCCTTCTTCTCCCCATTTAGTTATTTATTTGTACTAGAAATGTCCCATATGTATATGGAAAGAACACTGATGTGCTCTACACCTGTCCGGTAATTATTATGCATAAAGCCTTTGGCACTAGCCAGTCCTGTTTCCAGTTATTGCAAATGTGAGTAGGAATGCTAAAGGTTATGGATTTGATTCCTAGCAAGTAGGTGTACTGATTAATTAATGCATTCTCTGCATGTACTAAATCATTCAGAACATACCCTATGTATCCTGTAGGACAAGCCATATCAGTTCCACCAACGTGGACAAAGAGAATGTTTAATAACAATGACACGGTTCACACATGCTCCTTTGTATTTTCATCTAACTTATTTGGACTGAAACAAGTAGGAAGCGCAACAATTAGATAGTTAGTTAAAAGTATAACATTACCATTGTGTTACTGTATAAATGGCATTTTTTGCTTACATGCTAAGATGCTAAGATCAGTAACAGGGGAGGGCAGTTTTCTCTGCATATTTTTTTGGCCCTGACAACATCTTGACACATCTTAAGAACATATTGATTCGTAAAAACCCAGCGATGGTGTCCCACTGTCACCTGCCTTGTGAAAATTGCTTGTGGCGGAGTTGGCCGTTTATTTTTAGAGCACTGTGAATCCACAAACGTTTATATTTCTGCTGATCGGGGCGGGCATTTGGCGTGCTCAGTCCATCGATGGACTAATATAAACTCATCAAGCCCTTGTTGTCCAGCTGGCTCATTAGCTCAGAGCCTGTCTTGTCCTAACTCACAGCGCTACAGGCTAAAACCTTTTAAAAGTAATTGTGTGTGTGTGTGTGTGTGTGTGTGTGTGTGTGTTTGTGTTTATTTATGCAGCCTCCAGTGAGAGAAGGGCCAGTGACACGTAGTGCCAGTCGAGCAGCTTCCCTCCACTCGCTGTCAGATGCCTCTTCAGACTCTTTCAGCCACTCCCCAGGTGAGATACACTATTTCAAACATACATTTAAGGTATATATTTAATAAATTATTGTATGTTTTGATGTAATAGTAAATGTAATAGTTTTATCAAATTCAGTGACTTCCAGGGTTATATATTAAATATTAAAATAGGAAGTCATTGAATTGTATAGAAATGCAAACATATGCAAAAAAGAAATAACTCTGAATAACTAGAGATAACCATCAGAAAACAATATTACAATATTAGTTGAAAATATAAATCTTAATGATAGGAAATGATGGTACTGTGTTGTATCTTCTACATAGATTATGGATGTGTTTGTGTATGAAAGAAGCCTATAGGTCTCATCTTGTGGTGCGTGTGTGTATGAGTCTGCTCACATGGTGTGCTACTCAGAAGCCTGGGGGATTCTCTGTACAAACAGGTCCTAATCATGTTAATGGACATGATGTACTCTGTGAACAAGAGATAACTCAGAGGAGCTGTGTGTGCCTGTGCCTGTGCATACGAGCGCAAGTAAACGCATGCGTGCGTGGCGTGCGCCTATATGTTGTGTGTATGTGTGAGCCTGTCCTTCTGAGTGTTTGTGTGTGTGTGTGTGTGTGTGTGTGTGTGTGCGCCTGCACACATCGGCTCCCGCTAGGGCTCCTATGGCGGCCTAGAACATCCATAAATGAATACGGCGTCGCTCTAGGAAGGCATGCATCTGTGCCGGCTACTAGCCCAAGTGTAGCGTTGGCCTGTGATAATCCCATGACCCAATTAGCGCTGGGGCCGTATGCACCAGCGACCTGCTGTGCCATAATGTGCCGGGTCGGCCCCGCAGCACAGCCACTGCGTCTGGGGCCACCCCCACCCTCCCTCCCCCCCTCCCCTTTCGCTTGCAGGACACAGCTCACCTTGTTTGTTTGCCACCCAGCAGCCGACCATTAGCCACCGCTCTTCCAGGCGGACGGGACTAGTAGCCACCCACAGTAGGGTTTCCGCTGACGGCCAGAGCTTTACATGTCGATTAACCCCCATGCCTCTGTGATGGCCCCCGCCCCCAGAGACATGGCCACAGGGTAGGCAGGCGGATGGGGAGGCTTCCGCGTGCTTCCGGGGAGCAGTGCCAAAAGAAGCGAGGAGGAGGGGGGGGTGGGGGGTGGAATTTATTTGTAATGGTCGGTTGAAGACGCACTGTTGTGAAACGTGTCACGTCCCATCACTGTTTCCCCTTGACCTTTGGTCTCCGGCTGCTAGCTCCACCCACTACCCCCACCCCCTGTCGCCAAGGTAACTTTATTGTGTATTGTTTCAACAATAGACTCAATAGGAAATGTCTTCTGCACTGACGAAATCCTCTAGAAAAAAGAGAGGGGGGGGGGGGGGGGGGGGGTTGGTTAGTGTCAGGAGCTGTGTCAATAAAAGACTGTGTATACTTAAATATAAAAATGAGAGTGTGTGTTGATTACAGTAGATACAGTGTAACTCTTTCAGCTGGTTCTTTTATATAGCATGCACCATCAACTGGAACGTTGTGTACAGGTCATAGAGACAAGAGACATCAAAACAAAATGTATCCTTTAAAAAAAACAAAAAAACAGCTTAAAATGGCAGTGTGGCAGCCACAACACAGTGGGGGAGTTTTGTATTCAGTTTAATCACGCTGACAAACAATGTTGTTTGTGTTCTCAATTTAATAGAGTTAAATTAAAACTAACAGTGTGATTATAAATAGAACACATAAAAATAGAATAGCACTGAGCCTCTTTTGGGTCTTACTTCCATCCTGTTTAAAATTCTCTCATGGCATACGGAAATTATTATTATTTGTCTTCTCTAAGAGCCTCTGACTTGAGTGTGACAAAGTATATGTTTATTTTGCTTGAGAGTGTCATGTTAGTTTGGCTTGGACAATGATGTATAGACTTTTTTTATGATAAAGAATGCAGCTAATCATTGCAGTGACAGGTAGAGGTGGGCAATATAATAATATTGTGATTATTGTTTTAACAATGTGCAATTGAAATTGATAAAATCTTTGACATCAAGTATTTAAATTACTTAAAACAAACAAACAAACAAACAAACAAACAAAAAAAACACTCGAAAGCCCCATACATCCACTAAATCAGGAGCTGCATGCAGCAGAAGCGAGAGAAGTCCCTGCCTGAGGCAGAGCAAGTCACATGATCGCTAGTGGGTCCACATTGTCACACGCACGCCTAATGTTTATTTTGTGCGGCTACTTCGTTCAAGTGGCACTGATTAGTTAAACAGTCACGTTTTTCCCTACACGGTATTATATGGAGAGAAAACCTTAGCCTTTTCAGTATTTTCTAGTAGAGTATTTTAATAGTCAGTTGTAAACAAAAAAATCTTCTTATGTAACCCTTTTGTAAATGGACTGAAGTTTGCTCTAAATATCTACTTTTATGGATTATGCTAACCGTTAGCCTCTCTATGGAGTTTCTCTCAAGCATTAGCCATAAGCTAACGCTTTAGTTTCTATTCTGTAGCTTGTAATGCCAGCCTACATGACTGCTCTTGAACAAAGCATTGAAGGAAGCAACTGATATGTACTATGTTGGTCTGTTTAGTTTAACAGTGAATCCTAAGAAAAGGTTTGAAAAGAACTTCAGACTTTCTCTTGAGAAACTATTATCTATCTTCTCAGCCGATGTAGTTGGCTAGACCATGCCATTGTCACACAAGTGGAGGCGGAATTGGAAATGTGTCATTGACCTGTATTACTGTAATGCATTGGTTGATTTGGTTAAAAAGTCACAGGTTATTGGTTATTTTTGGAATGATGCTATTCATAAATAATGAACTGTAAAGTAATTCAGATTTTCAAAAACAATTTTTAAAAGGATATCAACGAATTGTTGTTGTTGTCAAAATCAATCAAAAAAAAAATCAAGATAGATTTTTTGTCCATATCACCCACCCCTAGTCACAGGTTATCAGAACGGGTGAAAGTTAATGTGACATCGGATATGTGCAGTAGAAATACACACCTTTTGTATCGGTGTTGACATCTGGTGTGTTCCAGTATGGAAGTATGTGTGTTAAGTGCCGTATTTGTTCCTGCTGTGAAACATTGCAGTTGATTATATCCTACCTGTTGAAATGTGCTGGGGGTCTGTGGGATTAAAGCTCTCTCTCTCTGTGTGTGTGTGTGTGTGTGTGTGTGTGTGTGTGTGTGTGTGTGTGTGTGTGTGTGTGTGTGTGTGTGTGTGTGTGTGTGTGTGTGTGTGTGTGTGTGTGTGTGTGTGTGTGTGTGTGTGTGTGTGTGTGTGTGTGTGTGTGTGTGTGTGTGTGTGTGTGTGTGTGTGTGTGTGTGTGTGTGTGTGTGTGTGTGTGTGTGTGTGTGTGTGTGTGTGTGTGTGTGTGTGTGTGTGTGTGTGTGTGCAGAGTCTGGGGACAGCAAGGTGAACCTAAGTAACCTGCTGATGATGTACCAGGAGCAGGGCTCCAAACATTGCAGTTGATTATATCCTACCTGTTGAAATGTGCTGGGGGTCTGTGGGATTAAAGCTCTCTCTCTGTGTGTGTGTGTGTGTGTGTGTGTGTGTGTGTGTGTGTGTGTGCAGAGTCTGGGGACAGCAAGGTGAACCTAAGTAACCTGCTGATGATGTACCAGGAGCAGGGCTCCAAACATTGCAGTTGATTATATCCTACCTGTTGAAATGTGCTGGGGGTCTGTGGGATTAAAGCTCTCTCTCTCTCTGTGTGTGTGTGTGTGTGTGTGTGTGTGTGTGTGTGCGCAGAGTCTGGGGACAGCAAGGTGAACCTAAGTAACCTGCTGATGATGTACCAGGAGCAGGGCTCCAGCCCTGACTCCGCCGAGGACGACAGCTCCCGCCTCTCCATGCTGCCTCACCTGGCCGACCTGGTCAGCTACAGCATCCAGAAGGTCATCGGCTTTGCTAAGATGATTCCTGGCTTCAGGTGTGTTTCTGTGTGTGTGTGTGTGTACATTTCTCATGCTCACCACAAACTTTTCAAACAGCCTAACCAATCCATACGCTGAAATATGGTCATCTAGGGGTTGTAGCCTTTTGCAAGACCGTATATGATGTATACGAGCGAAAATGAAAAACGAAACCGAAACTTGAGATGAAATCGCCAATCCTGCATAGTTTCTCTTTAAATGGATGAAACGTGCGCACGGCTCTGTATACATGTACAAAGGGACAGATTGCAGCATCAGTGGTGAGACACTAAGGTGTGTCTCAAACACTTGAAACGATGTTTTCCGGAGAACATTTTCTATTCTATTTTTGGATGATAACAAGTTAAAACATTTGTGTGGCAGCAAAAATATGTGGATCGAAGTAGTTTGAAGCTAGACAGCATTTGCATTTACAACAAAAGACCTATAGCTTGTAGTACAGCGAGCATGAAATCACGTCAAAGCAAAGCAGTATTATTAAACCACTGACGGCTCAAAATAGCCTTAGGGCGCTTTCACACCACTAGTTTGATTATTTGGTCCGCACCAGGAAATGAAATTGTTGTTATGTAGCATATAGACTCAAGTGAGGTCTGCTTTCACACCAGCAAACAAACCAAAAATTGGCCCGATTGACGTTTCATCAATGTTTATCGGTAGAAATAAACGCCAATTTTGACTCACTATTTTGACCTACAGTCTATGGTTTGGACCCCAGTTTGCGTTCTCACCAGAGGGTTTGCACCAGAGTTTGGCATTTGGTGCGGAGTCAAGTGGACCGAGACCACCTCCTTTTGGCGGTCTCGGTCTGCTTGAATTAGTGCGGACTGCGACTGATACTTTCACACCAACAAAAACGAACCGAGCTAAGAGCTTTTGGTTCGAATGGATCGTTCGGTGCGCATCAACTGCTGTTGGTTTGCAAGCACCCTTACACTATGGTGGCAATATCGAGAGTGTCCCAACTGACTAATCAAGATATTGTAAACTTTGAAAGTGTACAGAGAGATTATAATAAGGGCTGTTTATGAAGTCACTGCATTACCTTAGTTCGTCTTCTCATCTCTGAAGTGATTTTGTTGGTAGCATGTTAAAATGTGCATTTATCGAAGGCCATACTGTATGTTCCTTGTAGTATTTTTCTTTATTTGACTACTTTGCTGTTTTTGCATCTATTATCCACCTCTTGCTTGTCAACAACTTGCAATCACTCTATGAAAGGTATAATACATTGGCCCATTTTTATGCCAAGAGGTTTGTAATCATGATTATGGATTAGGATTAAGCAGTAACTTGAAGGTAAAGACTGAAAATGTCTGAATTAAGCTTGTAAATTGATGTGTTTAGGATACTGTGGCTGGCTGTTGTCTGCTTTGAAGAAAGTCTTTTTTTTCCCGTTCATTACAGATCATAGAAATTCAGCAAGTCAGGGAATTTGTCATGTGACTTAGAACCCTGATCCTTAGCCTTGGCCTTACGCTGCATCCGGATAGGGAACAGCAAACCACCGATAACAAAAAGCCTGCAGGGAGTGCCAAGAATCACACCTATTACCACCAAACTAAATGAAAACTAGGGGTCCACAATAATGATGAGTAGAGCGATGGGTTCTATGAGTAAGTGTTTGTGGTCTCCGCATCAAAGGTCGTTGACTTCTGGGCTTTGTGTATGTTGTCTTATGGTACATTCACATACAGTATGTAGAGTCTCCTGTGTGTGTAAACGTAAGCCTAAAAGTAAATGTATATACATGTGCACTCTTGGGGGAAAATACAATTAGGCCTGGCCTGTGTTAAAGCGAGGTATGTGTAGATGTGTCATTGTTGACATTTGTTCTCTCATTACGTGTGTGGCCTTGTAGCCACTTGCGTAGGATTCTGTGCAATGTCATGGCCGTTTTATGTTATATGTGCTTCTGGCATCTTTATATTATGTTTGGTAGATGAGCCGTGTGGGTGTGTGTGTGTGTGTGCGTGTGCGTGCGTGTGTTTTGTGTAGAGATGTGTTTTTATGTGATCTCAGAATGTGTGTTTACGTGGCCTTCTGGGTCAATGAGCCCAGTGCTTCATCTTCTATGCATGAAAGCGTTGGGAGTTGTCACGGTAACCATACGAGTGCCTTCTCTGCGGTACATGACTCCTGTCACACGCCTCCAGAGAGAAAGAGGAGAGAAAAGATATATGGAGAGAGGTAAAGTCAGGGAGGGAGGGGGGGGGGGGGTGAAAGGAAAGGAAAGGAAACGGACAGAGGAAGAGGCGGTACTCTGGGAAAGTGAGCGGTTGTTTATTATTGCGATGCTTTGTGTCCGTAACCGTTGTGAGTCATGTGTGCTAATCATACGCAGAATTACGTCCCCTCTGTTTCTCCGCTTCTCGGAAGAATATGTGCGCATTGCAGTGTTCCTGTGCTGATATCATGCACTCATTTGGATTGGACCTCTCTTTTAGCTGGGTTAATGCTGTTTCTTCTTAGCACAGTCATTTCACTTCTTTCCAGTGAAGGTTCTTCTGATGAACAGGAAAAGGCTTTTTCAAAGCACAGAATGTTCTCACTGAGGCTTTACATAAATATGGTTTGTGGTATGTGTGTGTGTGTGTGTGTGTGTGTGGGTGTGTGTTTGTGTGTGTGTATGGGTGTGTGCTCAAGGGAGATGGAGAGTGAGACAGACATGGATGTGTTTGTATGACAGGGACAGAGAAAGACGTGTGTGTGTGTTTGTGTGTGTGCGTGTGCATACACACCCACACATACATGGGGTCTTGTTATTAACCTTATGCAATTCTGTGATCATGCGTCCACTGAGACCTAAAGGCAAAGGTCCACTTTCCCCTGGCGATGTTCTGATCCTCTTCAATTCCCCGTTCACAGAGACCTTACAGCAGAGGACCAGATCGCCCTGCTGAAGTCCAGTGCCATCGAGGTGATTATGCTGAGGTCCAACCAGTCCTTCAGCCTGGAGGACATGTCCTGGAGCTGCGGGGCGCCTGACTTCAAGTACTGTGTGAACGATGTGACCAAAGGTTAGTGTGTGCGCACGCATACACACACACACACACACACACACACACACACATATGCTGCCTACACTTGTGGCTTGCGTGGTTGCAAGGCAATGGATTTAAAAGTGCAGGAACTCATCAAGCTAGCTTGTCAGGGTCGTCTGCACTAATCTTCATGGATCACAATGACAGGTGCTTGCTACTGGCAACGCCCAGAGCACAGACTCTTGTGATAGATATGTTGCACTCAACACCATCCAAAAATGCGGACCAGGGCAAGAGAAGTGGTGGTGGGCGAGCAGGTATGCTCTTCACATACTTGAATAGCATGACGTGTTCGCTAGTCTGACTGGCTCCCTCCAGATATGTTGGTGGCCATCAACTGAACTGGCATCTGTCAAGGATTCATGGGCTGCAGGCTGTGCAGTTTGGACGCTTTTCTCTCCTACTGAAAAAAAAAAAAAAAAATGGACATCAAAGTCAGCCGGGTGGCCTCTCCCATTTTGTTCTGTATTCATGACGCGGCAGGCTTATTTTTAAAGACGCTGTGGCTATAAATACGTTTTATGAGGGTATGTTCTTTCTGTTGCAGGCCCGTAACAGTCTTCTGTTAGGTGTGTTAGCATATGAAAGAAAAGATTTGGCCTGAATCTGTTAGCTTTCTGTGACAGGCACCAGGAATGTGCCTAAACAGTAATACCATATGGATCAACTGTGGAGACGGAGTCAAACAACACAGAGCTTCTGCATTCAGTGGTTGTCATAGTTCTGCACACAGACAGAGCTGCACATCAACATCCCTGACCTTTCAGATCACCTCAAATGTCTACAGAGATTATTAGCGAAAGACACTGTTGTTTAACTTGCGCATCGAGAATAGCTCTATTCCTCAAGAAAGTTATATATGGAATGTGTCTTTCATTATTAACTGGTGTAGTTTTCAGTGTCAGAAACCTAGTTTTGGTTTTGCATCATATACAGTAGCTGGAAGAAAACCAACAAAACAGGATGAGCGAAAACATTAGTGGCTGTTTGGGAGATTAGACTGCAGTAAGACTGTTAATATGGTTTATTAAATGCATTTGAACACTTTCCTTTCCCAGGTGTGTAGCAAACAACATAAAAACAATCACATTGTAATGATGTCCATAGACGAAAGAAAAGGTTTCTGCCACACGTTTCGGCACTTCATTTATGCTGCATGCATCCCATGACTGTATTACCCCTGCCACATTTTGAACACGCTGCTTATCGCCTCTGTGGCGAGCGAATGAGGTACATGAATAAATACATGAGCGTAATCAAGCCAGTCGTTGGACGTCTTTCTGTTGTTACAGCTGAAGCTGAACAGTTCAAAGGGTCTGGACTGACAAGTTTGTCACAAATTGTTAGTTTTGTGATGCAAAAAACAACCACATTTATTTTTGCTATCACCAGTGCAATAACTAAAGAAAAAAAAAGAAAAAAAAAATAGAAATGGCTGTCATGGAATCTTTGAGCTTGGCAGATGGTAGTGTGTGTTACAGACAGCTGTAAGTGTGGGAGTTGGAAGCATATTAGCTGAGAATTTGCCACCGTGCATCTGAACCACCAGAGGCAACCGGAGAGGATTAGTTAAGTAGTTTCGAGTCAGAATTCAGCTCACAATCTTGCCTTTGTTTTGTGTTTGTCTCTTTTCTTGCTCTTTCTATTTCTCTCTCTTCCTCTCCCTCTCTCTCTCTCTCTCTCTCTCTCTCTCTCATCCTGCAGCTGGACACACTCTTGAGTTGCTGGAGCCACTGGTAAAGTTTCAGGTGGGGCTTAAGAAGCTCAATCTCCATGAGGAGGAGCATGTGCTGCTAATGGCCATCTGCTTGTTGTCTCCTGGTGAGTTCTTACACGCCTGTGAGTTTGTGTGTGTGTGTATGTGTGTGTGTACGCGTGTTTATGCAGCAGTGTGTGTGTGTGTGTGTGCATGTTTATGCAGGAGTGTTTGTGTCTATCAGTTAGTATAAATAATGTCTTTGGTTGCCTGTGTGTGTGAGAAAGAGAGGGCACCCACAACCTGTGCGTGCGTGCGTGCGTGCGTGCGTGCGTGCATGCATGTGGGTGTGTACAGATTTACTCTGTATGTCTCAAGTACACGTTTGTGCCACCGCCTGACGTCCTGTGTGTCGTGGTGTGTGTGTGTGTGTGTGTGTGTGTGTTTTTGCGCGTTGCGGTTTTCAGACCGTCCAGGAGTGCAGGACCACGCGCGCGTGGAGACCCTGCAGGACAGCCTGTGCGAGGTGCTGCAGGCCTACATCCGCGTCAACCACCCCGGCGGGCGCCTGCTCTACGCCAAGATGATCCAGAAGCTGGCGGACCTGCGCAGCCTCAACGAGGAGCACTCCAAGCAGTACCGCCTGCTCTCCTTCCAGCCGGAGCACAGCATGCAGCTCACCCCGCTCGTCCTGGAGGTCTTCGGCGGACAGGTCACCTAGCAACCTTGTCGTCAGGGCAGCAGCCAAAGGTCGTGGAGAGGGGTGTTTTGGCGCAGTGAGGGGTGGGTAGAGGGGGGCGCGGTTGGGGGAGATGGGGGGGGCGGGGGTTATTGGGGGAGGCCGAAGGGGTTGCAGCACGAAGAATGGAATGAATGTATGGACAATCGCTCACAAACAACAACAACAGCAACAGCAGCAAAATAACACAATGAAATGAGTGCAGTTTGCAGGCAGAGTTAGAGTGTGGGTGCTCGTGCGTGTTTGTGTGTGTGTGAGAGAGAGAAGAGAGAGAGAGAGACTGTGTGAGTGAGTGTGTGTGAATGAATCAGTGAGTAAGAGTATGAGTGTCCATAAAGAGCAAGAAACGAATAGGAAAAGTCCACTTTTGTCAGTGGGTTGGCAGGAGGACTGGGAGCTCCTCAGTAGTTCGGGAAATCATAGTCAGGGAATTCTGTTGAAGAATGTATTTACATACCATTCATTTCATCTACACACACACAAGTCACGGTTTTTATTACTGTCTAGCAGTATTGAATCCTATGGGTAACACTACCAACAAATGCACCTCTTTTTCTGTGCGCATCCTGGTTTTATTTTTTACGGATCTTATGTATTCTTTTATTTTTGGGGTTGTGTAAAGAAAACCTCTATGCTCTCTACCAAAAGCACTGTCCACTTCCACAAAAGCTGTGTCTCTCTTTCTCTTTGCCTCTCTCTCTCTCTCTCTCTCTCTCTCACACACACTCTCCTCTCTCTTTCTCTCTCTACACATCATGCCTTTTTTAGACTAACAGGGTTGCCAGCTAACGGTTTGCAGTCTTACTGAACCTCTGAAGGAAGCGTTGCTAGCTAGTGCTGATATTGCTAACCAATCAAAGATCAGTTCTCAGCCATCTTGTGGGAAATTGTTTCCGGGGTTTTCTCTCTCTGTCTTTTGTGTTGTTGATTTGTTTATCTGGTGAGCCCTGGTCAGTCTATGCCTGTAGGCTTTGCTACTGTTAAAGCTCTTTTACGCTGTCCTTGGGTTCCCAAGACTCAGCAAACGGCACTGCAATATCTCTCATTCTTAAGCTAGCCTCAATGTGTATATATCTATATTTACTTATACATGTGTATTATTGATAAGCTTTCTACAGTATATAGAAATAAGGATCTAAATGGTAAATAACTGATAAGCTCTCAATGGCACTTTGTCATGTGCTGTTGCCAACACTACATTGCCACATCTGTTGGAATCGGATCAATCTCAGTATCCGGTTCATGCTGGTGTATCATAGCCACAAACCAAACATAAGCTGACAGTGAACAGTGAACATACGATAAATTCTAAGAATTGGTGTCAATGGATAGTATGAGATTCCTCAACGGTGGTCACACTTTCTATCCAGGCAGTTTTTATTCCCGGTACAATTCCATGAATTGTGTGTGTGTGTGCGTGTGTGTGTGTGTGCGTGCGTGTGCGTGCGTGTGTGTGTGTGCGAGAGAGAGAGCGAGAGTCTGTGTGCGTGCGTGTGTGTGTGTGTGTGGACCCTAGGTCTTACTAAGAACTCCTTTTTAATCCACTTCTAATTTCAAATCTTCAGAAGCTTAGAAATTGTTAAGTTTTGTTTTTTTTGAGTGACGATTTGTAAAGTTTTCTCCCCCCACCCCCACCCCCATGTTTTCTCTTGCTCACGCCCTCCATTCGTACCTACAGTTTCCTATTAGCTCTCAAGTCTCTCCTCTGTTCTGCTGCAGTACCCATTGTGTTTGCCTTTTTCCTCTGCATACCGAATTGTTTGTTTTGTGTTGCCACCTTGTGGCAGATGTTTGTAAATACTTTTAACTCATTCATAGCTGTACATAGGGCTAACCCAATGAACTAATAGCAAGATAATCCTGGAAAATTACAAAAAAAAAGAGAAATATATATATATGCAAATATATTATTGATATTTACTTTTAAGACTTGTTTTTTTTTTATCACGTAAAGCACTGTGCTTACAGAGCTGTATCATTATGCTGACAGTAACGTATAGCAGCACGCTTCTCTAAGCGATCCCATGCGGCCGCTCCGAGCGTCCTCGACCGGTTGCGTAACGCACCGTAAATCAAAGCGGCCCTTTGCGTCACACCCCAGCGCGCGTGCACGTGCACGTGCATTCTCTCTCTCTCTCTTGTTTTTCTCGCTCGTGCCGTGCGTGCTCGTTCCCTCACCCAAACGCATGGCCAAGCCTGGGCAGAGCTTAGCTGAGTTGCCGCAAAGGAAACAGCAGCGTGTATGCGCCAGCCACTCCCCCCCCACCCCCCCACCCCCCCACCTCCAACACCCTGCCCCCACCACATTGCCACAGTCACAGTGCTTGTCCAACCAGCTCCCCCTCCCCCTTCACCACCACCCTAGCACTTCACGCTGTCTGTCTTTAAACACGCACACACACATATACACATCACTACACGCACACACACATATACACATCTTCACATGCACACTCAAACATAAATGGCATTTCAAAGAGACGACTCGACAGAAAGGCTCAACAGGCCCAGCCTTGAGGAAAGAAAGATCCAGGCGTGGTTAGGTGTGGATGAACGCTTAAAAATGGGATCTTTATCTTTAATCCCAGTTCATCAAACTTTTTTTTTTTTTTTTTAACTTTGTTTGTTTGATATACGGGGCTGTAGGGAAGGGCGTTCATTTTCTTCCAGTTGACTGGATTTGTGTGTGGAAAGGGAGAAGGACTTAGGTGTCAGGAGAACTCGATGCTGCTCATCGCTCATATTTGCGACCGCTTCTAAGTATAACTAACTGAGAGAAGACAGGTGGACAGGCAAATAGGAAGAATGCCGTTGTGCAAGTGCAGCATGTGAATGTGTGTGTATTTGCTCACACGTTCACCTATGTGAACACTCACATATGTGTACATTTTACACAGTTATAGGCTATGTGGGTGTGTGCACACACACGTGTGTGTGTGTGTCTGTGTGTGCAAGGGAGTGGTGAAAAAAGGTGGTCGCTCCTGCGGTTTGAACTCTAACCTTGTTGTTAGAACATGCAAATGAATTATCACCTCCCTTTTTCAAGTAAGGGAAATCCAAAAAAAAAAAAAACTTTCTCAGGCCAGATCATTTTCCATTTTAAATTTGGCACGGTGTGCGTGTTTTTTTTCTGTCTGTCAACATTCCTGGGAAATACTCACTACTGCAAACTGGGAGATTGCAGGATCGTGTTTGTAAAATATTTTTTTATGCAAAAAAAACATTATTGACAGTTTTAAATGTCATTTAAAAATCATTGTAACCCATTTCTGCCACTTGAGGCTGGGTTATGATTGGCCTTTCTGCTGCTCTCCCTTGCTCCTCCTCTCCATTGTGACCTCATCAGTGTTCACAGGAGAATTGGATAGGTCCATCAGCATTCTCTTTTAATCTGATTGGTCATCTGACACCAGCATGGCCGAATAAGTGGCCCTTAAATAGGCTGTATGGGTCACTCAGGAGTTGTCCAAGCAAGTGAGTGAGTGAGTGAGTGAGTTTCAGGTCATGTGGCTGGCTATGTTTTGGATGAGGCTTTTTTTTTTTTTTTTTGTAAGACGTTTGGCCTCAAAACCCTTTGTCTGGGTTTGAAAAAAGGCTGCTTTTGTAAAGTTCAGTTTGAGAACACACCTGCACACACACATGCTCACACAGAAGGTGAAGTGAGAGTGCTGGTGAAGGACTCGTAATGCACAGACAGGTTGTAAGTATTAGATAGCACTTCATAGAAACACCCCCTCTTAAACCTGGTGTTCCTCGCAGATAGATTCGATGGTTTCCTCTCATGTAAATGACACCCCACCATGATTGTTTGATTACCACATATCCATGGGTGTTACGTATTTGTGGTACAGGGTCTGAATTATGGTTTTGAAAGATGTGAGTTCTTTAATCCTTTAGTTATTCTCTTGCATCCTATTTCTCCACTTGTGTGGAATTTTAATTGCTAGTATTTGACAGAGACTGATATGAGAAGTGTGTGTGTATATAGGAGATTTTGTTTTAATGTTTTAAACAGGACTTCCCAGCTTTGCATCTACTCATGTTAAAAAGAAACCTCTTTTGCTCTTACATTCTCTTTACCTCTCGCTTCCCCCCCACCCCCAAATTTCTTATTTATCTGTCATCTGTTAATTTCTTTCTATTTCACTTTTGTCTTTCTAGCTCTCAATCTTTCTCTTTCTGTGCTACTTCCATTCTTTACCTCTATCCCTGCCACCCTTCTTCCTTCACACCCTGAATTGCACAGGTTTAGCTGCTCATTGTTGTCTCAAAAGTGTTGTCGTTCGACTTGGAAACTGGAAGAAAAAAACTGAAAGTTTGAATGATGCGTTTTTGTTGTGAGGAATTGTTTTTGGATACCAGCTGAACACAACCTGGAACAGTAATCATTGTATAAAAAAAAAAATTGTATTATTTTTTTATTGGTTTATTCTTTTTTGGATCTGTGAATAGTTATACATGGAGTCATCTTCTGCAACACCGCCTACAGTACATAAACACCAGCAACCTTACGATTCCTTCTTGTTTTGCAATTTATATACATATATATACATATATATATAGATAAACAAATATGTATATATATGTGTATAAAATGAAACAGAAAAACAACAAACAACTCCTCTCAGTTGAAAAGTGTTCACATCATAATGATAATGTTGGTCTCTTTAGGAGTCCAAAATGGAACCATAACGAACTACCTCTCTGGTCTACAGACAAGCTTCAGCATGAAGCGTGTTTTTTTTTATTATTTTTTTTCTATTATTTCTAATTCACATTGTGTATTTATTGATGTCCTGTGAAGAAAAAGCAACACACAGGCATATACAGTACCTCATAAATATATCATAAACCTGCAGAATGCCAGGCTCCACATGAAGTCTGTTCAATTTGAATTTTATTTCCAGTTTTTTTTTTTTTTGGGTGAGCTTTAGCTTTTTTCTGTCACAAACACAGGTAGTGTCCGTATTGGGCCCTAATTGTTAAAGAAAAAAAAAAAAAGCTGATGCCTGTTTCTGGTATTATCACTGGTGAGTATTACACAGTGTTGCTGCTTGGGTGGGCCCCATGATTCAGGTTTTGACTCCTCTATCAATCCAGACTGTTTGATTTGTGATTGTGGTTGTTACATTTACTTGCTGCTCGGCAAAGTTATTATTTTTTTTTCCCCTCTACTTTTTTTTTTTCAATCTTATTTCACTCTTGACAGAAATCTTGGTTATTCTTTCTTTTTTTTTCAGTTACCATGTAAAGGATGTAGAGTTAATCTTTTCAAAAGGTCAGATGAGCTGACCATCTCACCCCCCCCCCCACCCCCCACACACACAAACACGCCCCCTTACCCCACCTCCACCCCTTCAAGCTGAAGGCCAGGCTCCATACATCAGAAAAAGTCAATGCTGTATGACTACCGTTGTGCCTTTTCTAGAAGGTTCACATGGACATTCGCTAAAATGACATGAACTCCTACTTTAACAAGTTCAAGGCGACTCGGTCTTGGCGATGCCACAACATAGGGTAATATTATGCATGAGCAGGTATCTATACTACTTACCTTCCAGCCACAGAGTGGAGGCCTCTCACTCAGTAACACACGCCCTTTTCAGACTGGCTGACTGTGAGTGCCTGATGTACCAGAGGCCTTATGGTGGACATAACTGGCTTATCTGCTTTACCTGCCAGTCCATATACTCAACTGCTTGTGGAGGTCCAGTATACGACATTTTCTCTCTAGCTCTCACTCTGCCAGTACGTTAACACAGGGCAAAACAAAAAACAAAAACAAATGCATGAATCCCAATCCAAAACGGACTCACTATGGGGCTGGTTTAGAGCGAGGGAGCAGAGGATTATCCAGAAGAACAGGTGTAGATACTGGTTTTTTTCATGGCATCTAGGCTTGTAGTCTGGTCTCAGAGTGGCTCAAGAATGGTCTCCAGAGGCTTGCTGGGAGATTGGGCTCTCGAAGGTGGTACTTCTGGTTCCTTGTATTTTCCACCCACTGGCTTTCTGTTTTGTTTCTCTAAATACAAAAACAAATATATATATATATATATAACATCTGAAGTTAGAGCATTGTTTGTGGGAGGGACAGAATGGAATCCAGTCTGAATAACAACATCTCTAAACAGTAATATGTTTAGAAAAAGAGCAAAATTAAAAAGATAAAAAACAAGAACAAAAAAAACAAATCTGTAGATACAGGTAGCCCTAAAGGACCAGAGTAGTATTGTGAAAAAAAGAAGAAAACTCGAAAAACCAAAACCTTCAGAAGAACGTTTAAAACTTTTGATCTCGATTTAGAAAAAGCACTTGTCTTTTACTGAGGAAACAAATCTAAATTAAAAAAAAAAATCTAGTATGGATGCAGGATCCATATTCAGGCTTGCTGCCTCTCGCCTGCCGGCCAATAAGAGCATATTGCTGCAATTATTTATGTAATTATTCATTGACAAAAATTACTTTCTTTTCTTTTTTCTTTTCAACAGAAAGGTATTGTAAATTCATGTCTCTGATATAATGTAATGATATGTTTGTCCAATGTTTTACAAATCAAATAAACCGCTGTACATAGAACTGCTCCTTGTAGGCGTCTTCCTTGGCTCCACTGTTGATGGAATGACTGTAATGATGCAGTACTTTCTTTTTAACACAGGAGGGTGCTGGTGAACCAGTGACTCTATTATAGAAGTGCATACAACACTGTCTCAGCACCCACACTATTAGTTAATACCCCACAAAAACATATACACAGTACATAAGTAGAACTATTAGTATTCAGATGTCCATTGCATCACCTATCAGGTATGATACAGACTCTTTAAATAGGGAGCTTTTAAGCTTTGATTCTCCTAGGAAAGGTAGACACCCAATACTATACTGTCTTACGAACAATGGTAGTGAGAACTTATGAATAAAGGAAAAAGAACAAGGGGCTCATTTGAATTTATAGTTAAACAGGTGGTGATAAGAGCCTGATGTATTAAGTGGACTATGACCCATGGTGGGCCAGACTCCCAACGTCTGTGGTAAGAGCCGTAATGGATTCTACTTTCACATTGCCCTCTGTGTGCTCCTACAGTAGTTTGATATTATTATGTCTTCACAAATATATATGCACTAACCATCAATTCCCAATTGGTCTTTCAGCTGACGTCTATATGATAATGATTTCAGTTTTTTTTGTTTTGTTTTTTTTTCTAGCAAGTGTCAGAGCTTGTTGGCCTTTTCTGTTGTGTTCAGGTGACCCTCTTCAGAGTGCTGTGCGTCGGACCTGGTCTTACCTGAGCTAACTCAGCCTCGCAAGATCACAAGCGTGAAAGCCGGGAGAACTGAAGAAGGAGTTGACTACAAAAATAACCCCAAATATCTGCACCTGTCATACCAGTCATACCGACAACCACCCCCCCTGCGATATCTAATTCGCTGCAGGCGTTTGCTTCAGGGGCTTCCAGATTTCCCGTCACGATGCTCTGTGGTATCTCTGGCCGTTCGAGAAAACGGGTTTTTATCAGCGGGTCCAGTCGCTGCCAGGGCCGTTAATAGTCGCGTCCTGGCGCCCACCGCCATGCGTGAGGGTGCAGATAAGAGGGCGTCCGTGCCACAGGGGAGCGCCTTCGGCCGTTTACCCGAAAAAGCCCCGTGCGGCGGGGGATGCGTGCCCTGCGTAGACCTGGCTCAGACGGGGGGGGGGGCCCTGCGTGATCGCGGAGGAGGAGGAGCGAGAGCGGTTGCCAGACTTGGTTGGCCAACTGACAGGAAAACTCAGGTGAATTGCGACAAAAAGCATCCTCAAGCTTTACTTGAAGTGGTGGTATAATGTCTGGGCTGCTTTCTGTATGGCGCCCCCCTCAGGTTAGGAGGCCACTGCACGGTCCTGCTCTGTGCTCTGCGCTCTCTGGCAGTGTAGCGTCGGGGCCTCAACGGTTCTGCCCCCTGGTCCTCCATTACGTGACCGCGTGATGCGCCACACGGCGCCACACTGCCCCGCCCAGACCAGACCACGGTCGTGGTGCTGCGTCGTGAGCCGGAGCTCCCATCGCAGAGCAGAAACGCAGACGAGCAAGCGCCACCGATGAAATGGTGTCATGATAGGCACCCCACCAGCAGCCGAGCCGATGTGCAAAAAGATGCGCCGTCATCAGCAACACAACTGTAGCAGTTTGCTGTAGCAGCGGTTTAATCAGATAGATAGATAGATAGATACTTTATTGATCCCCAAGGGGAAATTCAAGTCACTTCTCGAGGTCATGCCATAAATATTTCATAAAACTGACCTGAATTGCAGAACCTAAGCAAGTTAAATACATGCTTTGTGTGTGTGTTTATATGTACCTTATAT
>NC_085002.1:20711312-20716312 GCF_963854185.1 Sardina pilchardus | reverse complement strand
CCAGTGTAATGGCTGATCTAAGAAACTGTTTGTGTGCGTGAAGATAACTTTTACTTGCTCTGTGTGTGTGTGTGTGTGTATATATATCTGTGTGTATCTGTGTGTGTGTGTGTGTGTGTGTGTGTGTGTGTGTGTGTGTGTGTCTCTCTCTCTCTCTCTCTCTCTCTCTCTCTCTCTCTCTCTCTCTCTCTCTCTCTGTGTTTGTGTAACAGAGAGAGTGGGAGTGTTTGTCTGAGCTGTTGATATTGTTTAGGTCTTACACCACTTCAAATTTCTCTCTTATACCACTACAAATCTTTGTTTTATTCAATCAATAGATGATAATGTAAATAACAATAAAAACAACCAAAAATATGCTTGTATAAAACTCTTTGCACTTTCAAAACAATTTCAGGAATCTTTGACTAGTGCCAAACTTATTTATTCATCTGTGTTTGATATCTGTGCCAACATTGCCATAGATGTTTGATGTTTATGTATACTGTTATGTTTTAATTTTATTAAATTTGTTTAATTTATTTAATTTGATGTGTCTCTGCTGTTACAAAAATTGCCTCTAGAGGACATTAAAGTTTTCTAAGTCTAAGTCAAACAGAAGATTTGACGGTATATTTTTCCTTATTCAGTCATATCATAGGCATATAATTAAGAAGAATTGACCATCTTTGAGTATATTTCAGGGGTTAATAATATTATCACAGGCACATTATTGCTGTTTTCCTGTTTTGCTACATTTTCATTGTCTTCCACACTTAAGCCAAGGGCTTGTTTGGTGGCGCATATCCTGAGGTCATCAGCCTCATTATGCAGTAAAATGCAATCTTGGTCCCAGTTCAACTATTTTCTCCCCTTATATTTGAAGCACATTTCAAGATTTCTTTGAAACTAACATCAGTGCCGACGATGTTATCAGCGTCCCCGTACAACTATAAATATTTGTACAAATATTTTTCTGTGAGACAACAGAAAAAACAAAGAGGAGAATTTAGATGGAATTGAGCTGAATTGTGCTCACAACTTGCCAATGTCAAGCTTGTGTTTTTAAGCAACACCCAGGCCTCTTCACACGGATATCTTTTCTGTTTTTCAGTGGAAGAAAAAAAAAGCCCCAGTGTGCTGCCTGTGTCTGGGGTCTGAAAGTTAAATGTCAGACGCCCCCACGTGATGCGTGTGGTTGAATGTTACGGTGACGCCTTCAACTACAAGGCTGAGTTTGGGGAGGGAAGGGGAGGGGGTCGCTGTTCTGAGGAGGACGAGGAGTTGGAGATGTAGAAGAGAGGAAGGTTTAATTCAATCATTCCAAATGAATTCCTTCAATATTAATTCCCACATGGGACAGTTAGAGAGAGTGCACTTACTGTGTAGACTGATCAGGCCGCTCTTGGAGTGTATTAGAGATGGTCGAAAGTCATATTAGCCGAGTGGATTTAGCAGACCACACAGGGCTCGCTTGTCTTTCCATTTCAGCTCTCTAACTTAGTTTGTATCAGAATGTTCTTCAGACCTGGAGCCGCACTGGCCCACATTTAACAAGGACACACTGAGATTCACACTGAAGTAGTAACAATAACAGATTCCCTTGGTGTTTGGTTCAGTTGAATTTTTTTTTTTTTTAATTCTGAAAACAAAAATTAGATTCTACTCCACTTGCACGTCGTGCCTAACAATGCCCCTTAGCTGTTCTGAAATCAGTGTAAACTACGGCCTCTCGGGGTTTACTGCTTAATTAAAGGGACACTATGCAGGTTTAGGTATTTTGATCAACTGCAGAGCTCCTTCTAGAGTCACAATGTATTCATATTTTACTCTCCTGTTGTAAATAGCAAACTTCTCGTGATGTATCCACCCTGTACACCCTGTTTTGTTGTGGAGGTGAAGCATTAACAACAGGCAAGCAGTAAATCTCAAAAAAATTCTCCAAACTGCTATACTGGAAAGCAGGGATGTAGTGGAGGCTAAACGTAAGTAAACGCAGTTTACCCACCTCTGAAATTTCAGAAATAGAGTTTATCCACCTCTAAAAAGAGTGCATTCACCAATTGCAACCTTCAACTTTCAAAAATCACACTGTATTATCCACATTCACAATATGTACACTCATCAACACTCTAGGAACCATTTAATACCACTGGTATGGTTATAAACATTGGACAATAATCTCCATCATCATCATCATCAAACATGCTCTAAACGTTGTTGTTGTTTTTTTAAACCTGATACCGCATGGCACAGTCTTCCTTACTGTGATCATAGAATTCATAGTTTAGCCACCTCTTAATTTACCACACCCTTGCTGGCAAGGTAATGTTTCATGATTCTCACGAGATTTGGCAGGCTGCCATTCTTGAAGTTGCATGGCTGTTTTTTTCGGTAGTTACTTGCTATATGCTAGGTAAATGATTCGCTTAAGTTTGTTTACCATCGAATTGGCTTCTTAAAGTTATGGTGAAAATCTTGCATAGTGTACATTTAAAGTGACAAGTTATATAGCTACCAGTGCTGGAGAAAAAATTATTTGTTTGAGAGCATCCAGTGAAGGAAAAGCAATGATTTGAAAGAGAATGGAAACAGAAGTGATGTTCAGCCAGTCAGAATTGCAGCTAAATATTTGTGTTAATTGTTATAGTATCTCTTTACTGTTAACATCATTAATCTGCATACTTTTTAACTTTAATTTCTTTTAAAATAAAGCATTAATAATGTATGTGAAACAATATGTAATGACAGTACCTCCAAACTCATGACATATTCATGGTAAAGATATAATGTTATGAAAATTATGTAAAAAGTTCATTAGGTTTTTGGTGCTTCACATTCATCTGCATGTTTTTATTGATATTTACTTTTTTTTTCGTACGATCCACATTTGCTTACACTTTTCATGTCATGCCTACACTCATAACATGCTTGGCACATTGTGTCCTGGGAGAGTATTATCTGAGCTGAATTAAGGGTTGGGGACAGAGGCTTATGACTGAAACTAGGACACTGCAAAAGCACCTTCTAGTGATATGAACCACACTGACTCTGAGCGCGTGGCCTGTATGCGATGAAAAGTTTCTAAAAAAGTTTAAGAAGTGTTTGTGGCCACATGCTACCGCCGATTCACTGGCCACTGTGCCAGATAGAAGAACCCACCCCCATCAGCAGCTAATGTACTGAGATGAGTCGCTCTGTGGTCTACCCTGCCCACCTGTGTGTGTGTGTGTGTGTGTGTGTGTGTGTGTGTGTGTGTGTGTGTGTGTGTGTGTGTGTGTGTGTGTGTGTGTGTGTGTGTGTGTGTGTGTGTGTGTGTGTGTGTGTGCTTGCATGCTCATTAAACAAACCAGAGTGTGCTTTTCCTCTAGCAGCTGACCACTGTTATATACTCACAAGAGATTCTCAGAGAGAGAGAGAGAGACAGAGGGAGAGGAGGAGAGACAGACACAGCGGCATCATACATGAGGCTGTTTCTGAGAAAAACCACAGAGACCCACCATCACAGCTGTGGACCAGGACACCTGTACGCGAGGTGCATGCACACACACACACACACACACACACACACACACACGGTGCATGCAAGCAGAGAACACCGGAGAGAGTGCAAGAGAGTGAAAGACAGAAAGCAAGAAACAGACAGAGAGAAAGAGAAGGAAAGAGAGATTTTCAAAAGCCCGTGGCCACACCGTGACCTAGTTAAAGGAGTGTGTGCAAGTGTGTTGGAGGGGTGAACAAGACCAGTAAACCTGCGATGGAGAGATAGAGGCAGATGTACCTGTAGTGAAGAGGAGGCAAACCACCCCAGAGCCTTCACAGGGACACCCATCAACAGAGAGAGACAGACAGACAGAGAGAGTGAGAACCTAGAGACAGACAGAGAGAGAAGCTAGAGACAGAGCGAAACAGAGGGAACCTACAGGCAGACTCAGAACCTAGAGACAGACACAGAATGTGGAGACAGACAGAGAGAGAGAGAGAGAGAACCTAGAGGCAGACTCAGAACCTAGAGAGACAGAGATAGAATCTAGAGACAGATTCAGAATGTAGAGACAGACACAGAACGTAGAGACAGACACAGAACGTAGAGACAGACCGAGAGAGAACCTAGAGACAGACACAGAACGTAGAAACAGACCGAGAGAGAACCTAGGGGCAGACTCAGAACCTAGAGACAGACACAGAATGTAGAGACAGACAGAGAGAGAGAAAGAGATGGAGAGAGAAAGTTATGCAGTGATGGACAGAAAGGGAAAGAGAGACCTCAATAGAGAGAGAGGTAGAGAGAGAGTGTGTGTGTGTGTGTGTTTCTGGGTAATGGGAGAGCTGGCTGATGGGCTGGTGTTGTCTTGTCCTTTGTCTAGTGGGCTGTGAGGTTAGGGCAGTACACACAGTTTTGGGGACCCCATCCAGATTAGGGACTCATCAACAACTCCCCCAGAACTCCCAAGCCAAACGCACTCTTATCAGGCGGTCCAGCTCAAACTGCCCGTTTGCAGGGAACTCAGAAGGCCCCGTTACCCCAGATGAACTCGACCTGAACTCACTGTGAACTGTTGCAGTGCATTCAGCTTGGGTGTGAGTGAGCTGCAAGGTTAAATGGGCATGACTGTATAAACTGTTTCTCCTCCTCATGGTGAACTGCACACACAAGTAATATTGGAACTGTCAATAGCGTATTATTTCAGCATTCCTCGTGATTAGACAGTCTTTCTACTGTAGAGAGCTCAGAGAAGACTAATGCACATGGTCTCGATAATTTGGGGTAATTATGGCTACTGTTATCATAAGGTCACCCAGTCTAATAGAAATTACTTTTCCTCAGTCATGAAAACTATGAATGTTCATGAAGGACGATTAGCTCCACCTGCTATGGCAGTACAGTACAAGGAGTCTTCGGTAATGAGCATGCAATTCAGTGGATGAATGAACGAACCGACCACTATTACAATGACTATAGTAACTAGTTGACTATAGTAGTTTACTATAATGGTAAACATGTTTCCATTTTAAACCTTAAA
>NC_085002.1:20681312-20706312 GCF_963854185.1 Sardina pilchardus | reverse complement strand
GGGGCGGGGGGGAGTATAGTTTGTCTTCTTTAAAGTGGTCCAAGAGGAGGTTGCGACCCAAAAACCACACCAACTTTTTGTAGGTTTGTTGTGCTAAGGGCTAACATTACGGCTTGGCTAAGAAGACATTTGGCTCGATCATCGCAGCAGACCAGTTAGACCACACCACAAAGCCCCAAAGTTAAGTCTGACGCTTTTGGTAGAGAGCGCTTGCTGCAGTTCCCATGCCAGTCTAATAACCATCTCCGTCAGCTCAATCACTCAGGAAGTACCAAATTCACAAGAAACCCAAATATAAATGTGCATTTGCACATTCACCACTTCATGTTCAAACATGGGTTGTTCTCTCTTTAAAAAAAAAAAAAAAAAAAACTTGATTATCTTGCCCTTCTGACAAGCCACAAGTTCTTACTCTACTAGCCAAGGGCCAAAAGAATAATTTTGTCCAAATATCCAAATCCACTTTCTAACACTCTAACACTCTCATGCACACTCAGCAGAAATCTTCCATCATTTTCCATGATCCATCAATATAGTGCAGAGAGACTCAAAGACAAGCCAGCACCTTTAACACTTACAGTGTTGAACAAACCTCAGCGGTTACTATTAGAGTCAACCCGAGAGTTAATCATTTCTGATGGCTGTATTTGACTGACTCGTGATCTACATGTGTCTATGTTATCACGTGTAAATCATCAAACGGTTTGAGTGTTAGTGCTCTCTGTTATCCAGAGACAGGTCTGGAAGCCACTTCCATCTCTGTAGGCTTTTTTTTAGGAAGGGGGGGTTGCTGAGTCTTGACAGGAAATGGAAAGGTTGATCGGATGGTCCCCGCAGACTAAATCTGTTTCCCAACAAGTGCTGTGGATCAGCCTGAAAGCATACACCCCCGTCGCTCCCACTTTTTCTCTCCGTTTCTCCTTGCTGCTTTCTCCCTTCCTCCACCCTCTCTGTGTCTTTCTATCACTCTCTCTCTCTCTCTCTCTCAATTCATTCTTCTACACTCTTGTAAAAAAAAAAAAATTGTGAGTCCTGAAATTTAATTATCCTCGTGAAATATGGCTCCTTGTGTATGCAATTAGACAGTGGCAAGAAAGCCTCCCTTGTGTGTAAGCATAAGCATCCTGACAGTGTCCTCTGTAATTCGCACACTGTGCTGCATATTTTGAGTGCGCCTGTAGGTGGGAAAGATAAGTACGTTGTTTTGTTATTTATATTTTGGTAATCTGCATCCTGATACAGTTACATTTCCTGCTATTGTTTCAGCCCGCCTTGAGCTTTATTGAGACACAATCTCTCTCTCTCTGTCTCTCTCTCTGTCTCTCTTTCTCTCTCTCTGTCTCTCTTTCTCTGTCTCTCTCTGTCTCTCTTTCTCTCTCTCTCTGTCTCTGTATTGGTCTGACAGCCCCCCCCCTTCACACACACACACACACACACACTCTTTTTTTCCTTCCTTTTCCTCTGTTCACTGTTTGCTGGCTCAGGCTACCGAGGTTACAGAAGTAGCTCAGCAGTGATAGGACAGAGTCACCGTGAGAAAGAGAGAGACTGAGCGAGCGAGAGAGAGAGAGACAGAGAGAGAGAGATAGAGAAAGAAAGAGAGAGTAAGGGGAAAAAAGACAGTCAGAGTGAGAACAAGAGTCAGTGAGGGAGAGACTTTTGTCAGAGGTGTTTCAAAGGGGTCCATGTGCATTTAATATCCTCTTCTTTTTTTCTTCCACACTCCGGACTTTTGACTTCCCAGGCACACACACACACACACACACACACACACACACACACACACACTCACACTCACACACACACGGAGAGACATACCCACCCAGCTCCAGCGAGGACTACACTCAGGACTCCCCTCACATCGAACTCCGAGTCACTAAAAGTCTGGATGATCAAAGGCACGACAGGTCAGTAACAATGTTGTTTGACTTTTCAGAGTCCATTTTTACCGCTCTGCTTTGCTCTACACCGAAAGACTTTGAAGAGCATTGGGTTTGGCTCTTGTGTTTGTGATACATATGACTGCTTTTGGGGTCTGCCCCGTTCTGCACAGTTTGCTGTGTGTTGTGTAAAAGAGCAAAGATTGCGTCCTAGGGGTTCTTATGATGGACTCAGAATTAGGAAGTGATCTGCCACCTTAAAAAAAAAAAAGGAAAAAAAAGTGTTGATTAGCGTTGCAGTTGCTCTCAACCGCTTCGAAGTGATTCTGACAATCTGTACAAAGTGAATGCCTCCATGCTCTGTTTTAAAAGTCTTGCTGGGACTGCCTCACATCCTGCGCAGCGGCTCTGTGTTTCTCCCGCTGGCCTCGTAGTGGCACTAGACTCGACAAGCCCAACGCAGCTTTTTTGACCAAGCCCTATTTGACCCACAATTTTGAGAGCCAAAGAGTATAATGCTTTTTTGGCTTTCTGAAGTTAAACACACACCTATTTTTTTTTTTTTTTTTGTGGTTCTTGAAAAATTCTTCGTAACATCGACAGGGTCAGATTTCTCTCTTGTGCATTCTTGATTTTTTATTAAGCAAAATCTACCCGCCTCTGCAAACTTTGGGAAGTCTTGACAGGCCGGTAGTTATTACTCACAGGATTCAGAGAAGCATGCTTTGCCTCAGATAAATGTCACAGAGGAAGCAACATGTTGAAAAGGGACGCATGAGTTTTCTAAGCTTTCGTATGGGTTTGTCCACTTGGAAGTTTTCTGCAGCCTTGTCAGTTATGCTGTAGGTAGGGTTGGTGTGCATTTCCCTTGAAAAATAACACAAGCCCGGTTGTGAACTTTGCAGCTGTGTTGGCTGCTCATCGCTCAAGCTATGAACACATTTGATTACCTTGACGCGTTTGAGTAGATGATGGCCAATTCACTTTTTTTTGTTGCGTGTCCCCCACATTCTTAGAGCAATGGGCTGAACATTTTTCCCACTTTTGTTTTTATGTTGCTTTTATGGAGTGCTCTATGCCCCAGTGAGCAATTTCTGCATGGAAAAATGATAGGCGAAAAAAAATGAGCGCGATGATAGGCTAGGCTAGGCTAACCCAGCATGTATTTTCTCAGAGGACTGGGTGGGATGGGAGGTTGGTATGTTTGTAAAATACGTTGGGCATTGTGTAACCACTTATGAGGATTTTGTGTTATGAAGGTTTTGCACTGTACCATTTCATTTGATTGGAAGCAAGCCGGCTCTACCAGGGCTTGTTGTTGTCACTCAAAAAAAAACATTAACAGAATTCTACAAATGTTACAAAGGACAATTGTACAGAATTCAAGAGAGTTGCATGAGACCTTCTGAAGACTGAAGGAGTTCTTTATAAGTTTGTTTTGGATTTGCCCTCATTTTGTTTTTGTGCCGGTGTGTGACTCGCTAGTTGGACACAGAGAGTGAAAGGAAGCGAAAGGGAGAGAGAGAGAGAGAGAGAGAGAGAGAGAGGAGAAAATGAGAAACATATCCACCACCCCTGTGATCTCGGAAAGTTAGTCACTCAGCAGGAGTGGCCCGTCTGGCCCAGGGAACACAAACAAGCAGACCAAACCTCTGAGCGCGAGAGAGAGAGAGAGAGAGAGAGAGAGAGAAAGAGAGAGAGAGAGAGAGAGAGAGAGAGAGAGTCAGTCATGAGCTACATCAAGAGCTTTTTTTGTTAGGTGTGTGTATGTGTGTGTGTGTGTGTGTGTGTGGGGGGGGGGGGGGGGGGGGGTAACATACCAAAATGTGACGGAAATAGGGGCTTTTCCTAAACGACTGTTTTGTTTTGGTAATAAGTCACTTTTCCCAACGTTTCTTTTTTTCTTCTTTTTTTTTTGTTAACTGGGGTACATTGCAATGAGTAACTGTGAAATGTGGACAATTATGCACCAGGACTTCCTGGCAAAAGCCACAGCAGCATAACAGAGATTTACAACAGTTATTTAAGCAGAGTAGTTTCAACAAAAGTGGTCAGATTGTTGCAGGACAAAAATGACTGGAGATCATTTGAAAACATGAATGTGTATTCAAGACATTTGTGCAGACTTGCAGCAGAGGGGGGGGGGGGGGGGTGTGTGTGTGGATTGGGCACTGCCATTCCGTCACTGACAATGCCTGGTGGGAACGGCGAGAGAAAGAACCCCATCTTGCTTTTTTAGGCCTTTTTTGGACTTTCATACTTTCTCACAGATGCTATTTTCTCTCCCACTGCTCTTGTGCTTCTTCGTCGTCTTCCTCTGCGCTGCCTCTCTTCTCTTCTCTCGGTCCCTCGTGGGCTATAAATACTCTCCTCGGCGAGATTTATCGTGGACTAACATGTAATTTGAAATCTCGCTCTGACCCAATCTGTGTGTAACGATGCCGTCCCTGCTGTTTTTAGCGTTGGTGTTTGGGTGGCTAACGCTAATTACAGTGATAAGTTCCTCTCTTGGCCTCCTTCTGACCCGAGGTGAAGGTTCCAACACACTGCTCACATCCTGGTCTTGGCCCTTCTCGCTCGGTGCTTAAATAGAACCTGACCGTCTCTTGAGCTGGAGACCCAATCATGGGCGACGTTTCTTACCAGCTTGCGTGTGCATGCATCTCGGCCTGTCCTTAAGTCTCCCTGAGACCCGCACGTTATTTGCTTGTCTGCACACCCCTTGACTGTTCAGCCAAGTGTACATTATTTGCAAGTTTTTGGTCTCCCCACAATTTCACAGTGGAGACTACTGAATAATAAGTTGTGGAGTGCTCCATTGTGAGCAATTCTATCCACATTATGTGACAGTCTAAGAGTATCTCTTTTCTAGCTGGCACTGTTATGTTGAACTAAACAGAGTCAATACAAATTTAATTTCTGTGGGACAATAAGTCTTTTGTACAGGGGGGATTGCAACAGACAACAGACACAATTATAACAGTATAACAATTACAAAGATAACACAATTCTCTTTGATGGCTTCACCACTCCTTCTGTGATACCATGCAGAGGACACATTGTGTTTCATTTACAAAGGACACCTCAGAAAGTGAAAAGCTGGACAACATTCCCTCAACTTTTAACACAAAGTGTAATACATTTTGTTTTGTGGGAGACTGAGTTCAGTATCCACTCTGTGATGTGGTTAATCATAAAGGTCATATGATGAAGAGCTCAATGCTGCTATTGTTCCGTTGAGTTAAATCTGATAGTACCCTCCGAGGGTAAAGACAGGTCAAGCATGTCGAGAGGATGGCACACAACAGTAACACAAACAGAATTTGATCATGTTTGCATACTTTTGTCTGGTAGTTTCCACAGCGGAGAGGTCCATCCCCACAAGAACTCTGTCCAGGGTGGTGCCACAGCAACTTAACCCCGGGTTAAACCTCGCTTGTGTTCATGTTTGCTTTAATCCAAATCCCTGGCTTGAAACTCGTACCAGGTTTAGTGCTCCAGCTGCGGCGAGCTGTCAATCTGCAGAGCCCCACCATGTTATTTTCACTCTGTCTTTTTTCCCTCTCTTTTTTTTCTCTGAGAGGAGTGCTGTGACTCCAGCTGACAGAAACGCTTCTCTCCTGCAGCTGAACTAAATTCATCCAGAGTTGAGTTGATCCTACCTTGACAAACTCAATTGAAATATATAGATCATTTGGGTTTGCTGAAAGCAACTGGCATACAAATATCCAAACCTCTCCAGAAAGCCAACGTTACAGAATGAAGTGTTTGTGGTAGCTGTATGCCAGTTCTGCCCTGTGACTTCTAACATCCATAAGGATTTACTATGTGGCACTAACTCTTTCGGCCCAAAACATCTGTGATGCATGGAGAAAGTAATTTTGTATATCCTCTGCGCCTCTTATGGTAGGGGTCAAGTTCTTTGTTTTTTTGCAACTGACGTCCATATTAAGTGTTGCTATAGGCTACTTCAAGGACGTAAGCAACAGTTTTGACAGAGTAAAGAACTACCAGAGCGGAACACTGGACACATTCTACATTTTCTGTTCTCTATGACATCATCTCATTCTTTCCACTAGAGAAGCTATTGCCATGGCGAAGCCCGCAAGTGCTGTTTGTGATGTAACATGAATGGAGAGAATGAAGACTGCTCACCTGCTTGCCTCTAATCTAAAACGTTCTGTCTTGTGAGGGAAGAGTTACATTTTTAGAGACGTTTAAAAGCTGCAGTGAAGAGGCACAGTACAGGATGTAACTGTCTTTGTTAACCAAGCCCATTGTTTGAGGGTAAAAAAAACCCAAAACCCTGTGATTATGAAAACCTGATTTAAATTTGACACCTTTGGTGTGTTTACTTTCATTTATCCACAGCAAGCAGGTGCCTGTCAGAGATGTCATTAGAGTGTTTGAATACAGTGATAAACCTTTATTCCAATGGTGAAAGTCTAATTCTCCAATCTCCGAAATCAAAATCCTTTCAAGTAGGGGAGTTTCAACTGCCACCATCTGTCCCTTCACCTGGTAAACTATTACCAGGCAGGTTAAGATTGATTTCATTCATAACCAAATAGGGATTGATTTAGGGACACATTTATGCACTCAGAAGAGGGACTCAGTAATCTTAATTATTCTTTTGCACACAAGAATGAATCCCCCCAGTGGGCAAAGAGTGTCACTGCAAGAAGAGTTACACTCTCACAAGACAAGTAGGTCCTGTCCTCAGAAGTCAACCGCAGCTGGACACTGGAGTGAGGATCCCCAACACATCATGACCAGCTCTCCTTTAGAGTCAGTGCTCCACTGGGGCCCTCAGAATGACCCTGACTGATTAGCTGTTTATACTCCTCTTCGTTTTGCATCCGCAAATGGCTCTCAGTGACAAATGTCAGCTAGTCCTGTTCAAATAACATGAATCTGCAGCGGCTTGTAGGCTACCGTGCTAAATGTATAGGCCCTTCGTGCCATAACGGGCTGACCGCATGAACGGGTAAAAATAGTCTCCTGGGATCCCCTGAACGAGTGCCAAAAAACAATAAACGACCGAGAAAATGAGACTGTATGACTAACACGACCACTTGGGGGAATCCCCAGAGGATGGAGACCCTGTTATAAAGCCGTCTCACCACTTTCCACCTCCCACACCTACTGAGATTCTCCACTTGATGTAAACAACCAAGCGTTTTTTTTTTTTTTTAAAACGCATCTGAACTTCATGTGTATTTATAGCTTGAAGAGAGAGACCAACATTCGTAGAAGTTTGATGTTTAATGCACAACAGTTTCATTTTTGAAGTCGACACGGTTTTCATGATCCAAAGTAGCAAGCCATGTCATCTGCTCCATCCTTTCAAGTGTTCCATGCCAAACACCTACACACATATCTGGCCAACGTATGCTATTGCTCATTACTGCCTAGCACATTGAGAGGCTGTCGTTACACTGTTAAGTCATTCTGGGTGGAAAAAAAACAGTTTTATGCAAACAGGTCCCCAGGTTTGTGGGTGGTTAAACACAAAAAACAGACCTCTCATACTTTTTTCCAAAGACCGCTTTTTTAACATCTCTAATCCTCTGTGACCAAAACTCAAAGTAAATGTGCACATACAGGCTAAACTGGCCACTACTTGCTAACAACACTAAATAGATCTTTATGTCTGTTCAACTCTATTTTAAGCAGTGTTAGTAACTCGTTCTACCTGCTTGGAATAGATTTGGTCAGCTTTTAGCTGTTACTATATCCTACTGTACCAATGTGATACTATTTTGTTACTTTGTGGTCCACACATTCATAGTCCTGGGCTTGGCTGTAAGTACTGGTGAAATAGGAATGTGCAACTTAGAAAAAGCTCCAAGGTTTTGATCATTCTCATTGAAATTGAAGAAGTTCAGTTTCACACTCTCAAGTCAATGAATGTGTGTGTGTGTGTGTGTGTGTGTGCGTGCAGGATATGAGTGAGTGTGTGTGTGCATGCATGCACAAGTGTTAATCTATGTGCTGTATGTGTGCACACACCATCTGCCTGTGTGAATGTCTTTTTTTCTTTAACTTTCTCTCTCTCGTGTGCATTTTCGGAGGAATGCAACCCATGGTTCTCCACCCTTTTCTGAAAATCAGAGAGAGAAACTTAACGCAGCGAGTGTCTCATAGTCATTTGCTTCTGAAGTCTTTGCGCTGTTCTCAGATCACTGCATTCTAAAGTTTTCGGAAGTGTGGAATAAAAGATGGCACAAATGAACACCACATTGAATTTTGTCATGTGCCCTATTAAAAACGCCTGGAGGTCTCAAACAATGCTGTGTGAAAAGTGGAAAAGCAAACATTACTGTCATTATGACTATCAGCGTGTATATGGATTGTCAGGCATCAGAAGAACACAAAACCATCAAGACACATATTTCTATATTGCTTTTGTTTTAAAGGAGTATAGCTCATATCCATACCCAGTCTTCCTCAATTCTTCTTTCCCTCAACCACCTCTGGCATTTCTCTATAAAACCACTCCCTCACTCTCTCATTCCCTTTCCCTGACCTCACATCACAGACAAAGAGGCCAAACAGCCAAATACCACTAAAAGAGGGATTATCTCGGAGAAAGAAAGAAAAAGTTGTCCTCTTCTTCACTTTGGACCAAAAACTTGAAGTCACCAGATCTATGTGGAAGGCCAAAAAAAAAAAAACAACCCACTGGCGGCAGTTGTTTCACTGTTTATCTTGAATGAGCCATTGCCAAGGCAAAATTGTATAATGAGCTGAGAAATCCAATCAGGATGGTTGCTTTCTCTGCATATTTGTTTGGTGCCCATGTCGGCACAAGGGCAAGAGTGAATTAGGATGGAACACATGGCCTAAACAAGCACAAGAGTGCAACAAACAATCTAGTAGGACAAATCAGTCACTAGTGATAAACTCCTGAGTACTCTGTTTTGGTCTGTGAGAAAGATTAGGAAAAGAGAGGGGCCAACTTGTCCACCAGGCCATTATCATTTTCCTCATCTGTCGATCAGAGTGCAATGTCTCCTCTGATCTCTTTTCAAGTGCCAGTCAAGTGTGGATTTCTTTTTTGCCAGTTTGACTCATTCTTTTCTTGTGTTTTGTTTTCTAATATCTGCAGATATATCCTTCTATGTTCCAAATTTATTCTTCTGACACTTTTCTGTCTCTTTCACTTTCACGTCTTTGACGTCTGCCTATACATTTAATTGTGTTGAATCTCTCTCTCTCTCTCTCTCTCTGTCTGTCTCTCTCTGTATATTTGTACATGTCAAACCTTGTCCACAATATTACAGATAGCTAATAAAAACTAGGCTACAATAAAAAAAGATTCTCATGCGAGAATTCAACTAACCACAACTGCATATGCACGAATAGATTTCAGTTTGAGTGCATGTTTTGATTCTGTATGAACATTAGAAACCATGTTTGTGAGAGGCATCGTTAACCATCTCTATTTTCAGCCTCCACCGGACATGATTCAGACACAGACTTGTGTAATTCCCAGGGTAAACCACATGTGTGAGTGTGTGTGTGTGTGTGTGTGTGTGTGTGTGTGTGTGTGTGTGTGTTTGTGTGTGTGTTAATGTGCATACAAACTGCTGACAATTCTCTATGAACATACAGTCACCCTACCACAATACTACTCACTACCTCAAATTGTGTTATTCTTCAAGTATTTTCAAAAGACAAATGTGAAAGAAAGATTGATGTAGCCTAACTAAACGAAAGTTTGAAAGGAGGAGCACATGCTCACAGTCGAAAAAGTGCAGTTCTTTGAGTAGGCTACAGCAGGTGGAGCTATATTACTTCTCTACTTGCTTTTGGGGATGAAATTTCACAAAGTGAAAAAAAAAAAAACATGCCAGAGCACTCCGAGAGGAACTCTCAGGGAAAGGGCTGACCGATAGAGCGAGAGAGAGAGAGAGAGAGAGAGAGAGAGAGAGAGAGAGAGAGAGAGAGAGAGAGAGAGAGAGAGAGAGAGGCTTCGTCGTTTGGGGCCGTATCCGACGCAGCGCTGCATTTGAATGTTTATCTTTTCGTCACCTTCCGCAAATGGACAAATGGACAACTTCGCCTCCCCATCATGTGGATCAGCATCATAACGCGACAAACACAGACTAAGGTCTATTACGAATAGGCTTCCAGTACGCTGTGATTATTCATCGTAGGAGTGTCTTCTGAAGAACTCTGGCGCACAGACTTCTGGACATCAAACTAAAATTGGATCTGTTCCGGTCGCCTGCTCACGTACGTCGATATGAATTCTATTTTGAACATTTAACATGTAAAAACGAGTTTATTGAAACCTAAACTAGTTCTGATGATATCGACGGGGTTTCTACTCAAAACTTGATAGGGGCATGTGAGTTCCTGATGTTTTAATACTTGTTTAGACTATAGCCATATTGTAGGCTATAGAATAGCCTATTAAAACCAAAGTATACCAAACTCTTCTGAGGCCGATAACGTAGCTGCTTCATGTCATTTAAGGTTTCTATCGCTATCAGAGGACTACTAGGTTAGATTAGGCAGTTCAGAGCAGAACACATTGTCACTGTCGACATAAACAGACTTCAGTGGACTACCTCAGACTGGGATGAAGTTGTAGAGCTGCACTGCCGCGCCGTAGCTCGAATGCTTTCGGTTTGACGAGAGAACATAGATGTTACATCGCCGTCGTCTCGCACATAATCGGAAAAGCATCACTTTCCCACTCATTTTCTCTACTATATCTGTAGATGACATCATGGAATGCTACCCCATAGTGAAGTGAAGATTATGATGCACACGGAAATCCAGTAGCCTAAAACGAGTAAGTGAATTTCTTTATAAGGAAAACGACAGACTACTATTAGGCAATACAAGGACAATTGGTTAGGTGTGCCGCCGCACATCCAGTCCACTGTTTACAAATTAGAATTAATACGTGACTAAATAGAATCTTTGGAAACAAAGTAGCCGGACATCAAGACACATGGTCCACTTATTCATAAGTTTTGATGACGCCGAGTTTCTTTCATTTAGCCTGAAACGTTAGCGTTGAACATTTAGTTGTTTGCCATGATTCATGGCAGTTTTACACCTTTTAAATAGGAGAACTTAGGCGGTCAAATGCAGAGAATATTTGTACATGTTATGTGTTGCCAAAATCCAATTGAAACCAACCAAAAAGGACCTTCATTAATGAATTTAGAATGAATTGTTTATCTGGACATACTGTAGTAAAGACTTATAACATGTTCAAGGTGACAAGTGATGAAACTAAAAAGTTCATTCTGGGAACAGGAAGGGCTGATGGTCAAAAATGATCTCAACCAGTTGACTTTGATATGTGTTTTACTTCTGTATGTGACCTTCTTCTTCTTCTTCTTCTTCTTCTTCTTCTTCTTCTTCTTCTTCTTCTTCTTCCTCTTTTTCTTCCCCTCTCTCTCTCTCTGTATGGGAGTATTGGATGAGGTCATGGAAGTTAACACTAGAAGCGCCAAGCGCCGGTCATTTGACCGCTGACGCGTATTCCTAGAAGCGCCGTGGGGGTTTGACCTAGATATACCTAGAACTGCCGGGCTGCGGTCATTTGACCGCAGCGATTACAAAAAAAAAAAAATCTTTTCACTCGATTAAATTCCAGGACCCTACGTTCACGACTTTTCCTAAATACGCGTGTTTTGTCACCCAGAATTTTTACATGATCAAAAGCACACCGGTACAAGCTAGTTTAGAGCTATTTTGCGCTCACTTATGTGACAACACTATGTTGTCTCGCGTTCGGCCATTTTTGTTCAGGCTGCTATTCTCTTTTCTCACAGCAGATGTCGCAAGGATTTCCTGTCAGTCGGGCATGAGAATAATATTTTACCATAAAACATATCGTTTATATATGTGCAACATGTATTATATATGTGCTTTATTTTAATAACTATTTTTCATTTACATGGCATAGTCTATGGAGGCGATTTACAGTGGTAAAATGCGAGTTTGTTTTGAAAACGTTGCGACAGGCCTACATGTGTAATTTTCGTCGTAGCCTATTTATGTACGTAGGGCGCGTATGCCTACGTACATTCATAGTTGTACATCTTATCTTCTATTTGTAGGCTATCTTTTAAAGCTCAGACTAATGTATAAGCATTTTCTTACATATTTGCTGGACTGACTGAGTTACGTCAAGTCAAGGACCTATCCTAACGCACTTGTTGTATAATGTCAATTGGCGCAGCGTTAACACTCCTGTCTGCAACGCTGGAGTCCCGTGTTCACATCTCGGCAGGAGAAAAGTGCAAAATCTTATATCGATAGCATTTACTGACCGTTTTTCAACGTCGATGAACAATTATTTTTTGTTAATGGTTTTTAATAACAACCTATCTGAAATAAACGGATGAATCGCAATATGTTTAGGCCTACCATTAACGAAAAATAATTTCGCCAGCCAATCATTTTCTGCCGCCAACTGACAAACTTTGACAAAGCCAGTTAGACTTTTTGCATCTAAAAATAATTATATCATAGTGACACGCGAAAAAATAAACGATAGCCTAGAAACTAGGCCTACATGAGATTTTCCCACTGGACACACCACATCAGTATTGTGCTCGTTGCTACGACACACAGGACTCCCAGTGAGTTGACGACCAATGAAAATGACATGGGGAAAAGCAGCAAACAAAGTAGCCTGATTTTGATCTCACCTTACATAGGCTACTTTCCTAATTCCTACGTAGGGCTACTCAGACTTTTGTTAAATCGTCAGGGCCCGGTTGCACAAACACCAAAACCAAAGATTGATGATATGAACCAAATATTCTGGAACAGATGGATTTACAGCATTGAACGTGATAGGCTATTAGCTAGCCTACTGATGCGACTTCCACCGTTTCCTTTCCAGAGATTGCTGCGCTGTTCACAACGCAATGAACGCATGCAGTCTACATTGAAGTGAAACGTGCAGAACGTTGTCCAAAACAATACAATAACATTGTGTGTTGATATCTAATACAATATACACATCTGTAGACATGAAGTGGCAACTAAAGCCATTATCAGTCATGAAAACTGTGGCGGCTGCATTAAGGTTTTGGCTGAGCCAGCTAGCCAGCCAACAACTTCATTAGCCAGCCGTTCTCAAAGCAAATGGCTTCGGGGTCTATACAACACACTATCCATTGCAGCCTATTTGAAACCGATCATCCCCCTCCCCCATACACTCGTCTAGGATACTTAGGCTACAGATATCACCGAGGCATTGAGGAACTGCCTCCCCACCCCCACCCCATCTATCTGTCCCCTGCATAGACTAGGCTGTAAGCTGGCTGTTTAGGCAACCCGTGGAAGAATGCGCAATCATGTTTCATCGCATATGCGCGTTTCAGAATGTTCGAATTCGCCAGCGTGCGTGTAGTTATTTGAATCGAAAAGAATATAAATATACCCTAGCCTACTTTATTGATGCCTTGTTCAAAAGAACTTCCGTCAGGAATAGGTTGGGGATCGAACCAGCAACCCTTGGGTGATCAAGCCAAAGCTCTAACCAGTGAGCTACGACTCTGCTTGATAACTAGGAGAAAATGTGTGTCTCAATGCTGAATCTCGAATTCACATAGAAGTTAGCTTAAATTGTAGAAACAATAGGCCTAGCTTTTTTTTCAGCAGACATCGCAAACATAGCCTACACATTCGCAAAACAGAGAATATCATTCACTCATTATTTTAAATTATGCTACTTCTCACGCCTATGCCTGCTCAGCATAGCTCTCTCTATCTCCCTCCCTCCGATGTAGCTAGACCCTAGATCTTCTCCCTAAATGAATGAAAGTTGTTTTAGAAAGTAGCCACGGTAGCCTGTAAAATGCGGCATGAAATCCTGGCTACTGTGTAATTGAAACCAGACTATTAGGCTCTTTGTTCCAGGTGACCAGGTCCGATCATTTTCGGCAGCGCGAACATAGGCAGAATAGAAGTGAATTTGGGGAGTGAATTAGAACTAGCCACATTCACTTTTAGAGCATTTTAGTTGAAAGTCAAGTTTGCTTAAGGTTTGTTCAAGAACTCTTCCAAAGTTTTTAACAACACAAATCAACACAAATACATTAACAGATAACTCAAACGTGCTGTATGTCATAATGAAACAAACAACCACAGATTATCAACAACACGGTCTGACACGAATGACATGGCTTAGTGCAAACTGAATTTATGACCAAACGATTTCATTCGTGCACGAAGCGCCATCTTGCGATCATTATGTGTAAGTAAAAGCCTCCCAGTCTAAGGACTCAGCGGTCATTTGACCGCCTCGCCGCGCTTTAAGTAGTTCACAACAGCACGGCGCTTCTAGTAGGTCGTCAAAGCGGTCAAATGACCGGGGCGCGGCGCTTCTAGGTATAAGTGGGTCAGAACGGCGCGGCGCTTCTAGTGTTAAGGAGGCTAGGGTTTCACATATGAAGGTAGGGAGTCTGGCGATGTAGTCTGATCTCCTATTGGTCTCTACAATCACCTTTGTTCAGATGGTCAGGCTTCAAAAAGCATTTGTACCGGCTCATATATAGCAGGCCATTGGAGTTTGGAGCTTGGAGCTCCCATCTCACATTTCATTCTTCATAATTGCCCATAGTGCCTTGCAATGGGTATACTCAAGTGCTTGTTTATAATAACTTGAGTGACTATCTGCACTGCTGTCAGATTTCCCCCCCTGATTCTTTGCCATCAGAAGCTAATAATCTGGACAGCAGTTTTGGAGCCACACAATCATGTGCAGTTTCATATGTGCCCAATGCTGTTGCAGGGTGTAATGTTATAGGCCACTCTGTATTGAGTTGTGCTCATTATGTGCTGTGTTATTTGTGTGCTGAGCTGCTGTAGGACTGAAAGAGAACACACCAGTTTGGATTAAAAAAAAAGAAACTGATTTGTGATGTATCTCTGATAAAGGGAAAGTGCGTAAGAGTAGGTCTAGAAGGTATGGCAAGAAAATCAATTTCAATATGCTGAGTAAAAATGTCAATATACAATATGATACATGGTAAAATTGTAGAATATATAGTTATACAGAGTTAACACATCGTATTGTCATTCATCTCAATAGCTGCATTCAATGGGGGAAAAAACGCACAGCTTCGTAAAAAAAGGCACACAGGCACCATTTTGCATATGTACAAAGCTATGCAAAAACATCATTGTGCAACTATATCAACAATATCACAAAATGAGTGTTCTTATGTTAATGAAGAATGATCACAAGATGTGATACAATATGGCACACCCCGAATGTACATGAGAGGGATACTGGAACAGAGTCCACCCCGTAGTGGCAGACAGAATGGAACATGTAGTGGTTGCTTTCACACTGTGAAGAAATGTCACCTCGGTTGTTGTTTGACTCGTTATGGAAGACTGCAGACATGAATGAAATGTTCCACCTCGGGTGAACTACATGGCGTTTGTCAACTTTTTATTACCCTGGCTGTGTTTAGAACAGACCTGTTTCCTCCTAAGTGTACAGATGAAAGTAAGGGTCATGCAGGTGCTTTACAAATAAATGCGTGTGTGTGTGCACTCACTCACACACACACACACACACACACACACACACACACACTCACACACGCATGAAAATACACACATGCTCAAATATACAGTTACATACACACGCACACACACTCACACACACACACACACACACACACACACACACACACACACACACACACACACACACACACACACACACACACTCACTCACACTCACTCACACACACACACACACACACACACACACACCATAGAGTGACTTGCCAACACTAACGTTAGTATAAGTAAACTGACACATGTGCCCACACTCGTTCGGCAGTGACACTGTATATCCAGGCTCAGTTATTTTACAGCATTTAAATAACATCAAGACACAAGTGTGCAACAACACACTCCCCCTCTAAATATACACATCTGACCTGTGTTCGGACATGTGTTGCGTGGACCTAGGGCCAAAAGGACAACAGCAGGTTTCAAACGTTAAGAATATTATTTATAAGTACTGATTTATATTCATACATGCAGTCTTGCATGCGTGCACACACACACTCACACACACACACACACACACACACGCCATGCACACATTAGGACACAAATGTTCAACAAGTGGTCCTCACTATTAATAGACTACACAAACATACAGTGTAGTCACACATGCTCGTACATGCCTCACAAACAAAATATAATGACACAGTTGTGTGAACAGAAAGTAGGATACTATAAATATATGTCCCCACACGTTAATTTAACCCCCTCCTGATGCACACACACTTTCTCACACATACACACACACACACTACTCACTACACGCCACACAAACACTTTGGACATAGGCACATTCAAACACATGTGCACAAATGGCTGTCGCTATAAATATGATGCACTGGCAAGGGGACACACACACACACACACAAACAGATGCTGTGAGGAAGGGGATGGTTTCTCCAGCTGTTCGGAAGCAGAGGGACTGAATGTCCCTGACAGCTGTGGACTCCTGCTGCACAGGGGAGGGGGGAGGACAGAGAGAGAAGAGGGAGCATGTGTCTGTGGGATTGGTGTGTGTGTGTGTGTGTGTGTGTGTATGGAAGGGGTTGCAGGCAAATCTGAGTGGGGAGAGCGAGGAGTCTGTGGAGCTGCCGAGTGTATCCGTTGACTCACGTGTGCTGGGCTGGGTTGAGCTGGCCTGGGCTGTGCTGTGCGTGACCCTGGTAGTGAAGCCAAGTTGCCCAGGTAAGGGTTGCGTGAGATAGGGCTCAGGCGGGAGTGTGTGGACTCTGCAGTAGGGTCGTGGACAGGTGCGTTTGAGTGTGTGAATGTATAAATGGATATCGTCCTCTCCTCTGTCTTCTCTTGTGCTGCTGTGTTTCTCTCTGCACACCTTCTGAATGCCTGACTTTGATCTCTTCTTAAAGGGAAACTCTAACCTAGGGTGTATTTGAGAATAATTATGAGTGTACATTTTTGTTTGGAATCAAAGTGACATTAATCGTTGCAGTTCTTTGTAGAACCATAATATGCATTTTCACCCGAATAAGCATAGCCTTTTGGGGCAACTTCTCTATTAAAAAAAACATTAACTAGGCTCAAACAATTAGGGATGTAACGATGCATTCAAGTCACAGTTCGGTCAAATTCACGATTTTACACTTCATGATCCCATTTTCACACCTTTGACAGAATGAGCTGCAGACAAAGTATAGCTGAAAATCTTTATGACTTTATTTATAGAAACTGAGAGGAACAGAAGGTCTGAACTGTCACTTTATCCCAGTTAGCATGTTCCGTTTCGTCTGGCGCCCTGATCAGGTTGTTTTGAATTAGAATAACATTTTGACCAATCTGACCTTGAACAAGTGAAATCAAAAGCAGGTTATGGCCTATTCTGTTTAAAGATTGCATGTAGATTATTTTTTTTCTCTCTCATCCGGTTGTAATCTTCACACATTAGTATAGATTTTTAGCCGATTCACAGTGCATCGTAACATCACTATTAACCATCCATTCTACCATGGAGAGGGTCTCTGCAGACAAAGTGACGTATTTTTACCTTTGTAATCGTAAAGAAAGTGAATGGTAGTGTGTGCAGTCAATGCATTAGTCAGCTCTTCCTCTGGTCACAGCCATCTTGTGTGGAAAAAATCCACAGTGACGGTCAGTTTGATACATATATAATAACTAGTTTTTAATAACAAAGGTAAACATACTTCAGTTTGTGTGCAGATATCTTCTCCATAGTAGTCTAGATGTTTCATGAATTTGTGAGCCAATTAAGTAGCTTAACAAAGTAATTTGCTTACTTAGCAAAGTTGCCCCCAAGGCTTATTCCCAAATGTTATTAATGGGTAATCCATATTTCAGTTTTTATACTCAAAACTGCATCCGATTCCTCTGCATTGTTTTGGTCCCAAACGTAAAATGCAAATATGAAAATCTATTGATGTTATTATTATCCAAGAGTAGACCTTTGGTTGTTAGAGTAGAAGTTTCCTTTAAGATCATCTGTGTTTCTAGCACATTAAGTTAAGGCAAACTGTAGTGACAACTCAGTAGCTACAGCACATTAGTTGTAAGTAAGTTATTATTACTTATTAGCCAACCAATAATAATAACACAAATAATAATACACTAACTAATGCATTGAAGCATAGTAGGTATTTAAGAGACTGTGTGGACCTGCCAAACAATCCATAAATGTGACTATTTAACATTGCTCACAGTTGCCATTGTGAATGGTGTTTTTTTCCGTATTAGTTCATAAGGGGATCTAATTTACCATATCCTCTTTGAATGATTTGTTTAGTTACACTTAAATACAGACAAGCACAAGGAAGTCCCACTCCAAAATATGCAGTAAGTGCAAATAGAGTCGGCTTTGCTCTGTGGTATCTGGGCAGGGACATTGTTTTTTTCACTGAGAGTAACCCGTAAACCTAATAGCCGGTTTCGACACAAATGACACTGGCCATTTTAATTATGAGAAAATATGTGCCTGGTAATAGTATGCTTGGATTTTGGATGAGAGCCCTGTGATATGCCACGTTCCACTCCTGGGAGGCTAGACTGCAGTGTTTCTAGTCTTGCTGAGGTCCATGTTATGCTTAATCTTATAAAAATAACCGCTCATATAATTTATTTTAGTTTGAGACCACAACAGTCTGATTCTTCCTGGTTAGTTTGACTCTGCTAAAACAACTGACTTGTGGCACAATGCTGCTACAGTTATAAACAGGAGGCACTTCTGCAAGTTTTTTGTACAGAAATAGGTCAGGGAACTGCGGAGATGAAAATAGCAGAACATACTTGCATAAATCAGCCTCAACGAGACAAACACAGACTAACTTTAGCAACAGGAAGTGGCTGTTTTTTTTTCTTTCTCGTATGCCTGCATGTGTTTTAATAGAGCACTTCCTTGTGAGGTTACCATGGCAATCTGCCCCATTTTTAGTTTTGGTGGTAGCACTGCGAGGTGACTACTGCTGTGCTGTGGTCACATAGCCTACACCGGATAACAATGGGGAGGGGAGAAAGAAAAACAGCCACCGCCAGTGGTAGCAGAGCAGCAGAGCAGCAGAGCTCTAAACAAGCAATGCTGATTAGAAGCCTAAAATCTAAATCAGGCCGACAGAATGATAGGGAGAGAGACAGCCACATGACACACTTGACGAGAGGTGTATCGCGCTTCTCCACAAAGCATATACGGTGGTGCTACAGTATGCACAGATGGCATAGCTTGATTCTGTCACATGAAACTTAGTGAACACAGGTGAAAAGTAAGCTGCTCTGATGTAGTATAGAAGTGCCAAAAGTAGATTCTCGACGATAAAAGCACACTGGATTATTATTTTTATTGTCACAGGTTCTAACAGTAATCGTATTGTCTTGTCCTGTCTGTCTCGGCGAGAGGTTTGGGTCTTGTGCAGACGTGTAGCCACATGGTGTGCTAGACCAGGCCTGATGACACACTGCAGTACAGGCCTGTGAGCCATGCAACTGACCTCAAGCCTGTGCAGGTCGCAGTGACACTCTGGTGAAGGTATGGTTGCATTGACTGGAAACACCCAGTGCACCCTTGCTGACTAAGAGTGAGTGACAGGGGTGAGGGCCTGACTGACACGATCGTCAGTAAAGCTGTCGAGTGAGATTTTTTTGGGTGGTCTGTGCTGTGCGTCCTCATTGGAGAGAGCGGAAAGGGAGCCCAGCGGCCATCCACTCGCTCGCTCGCTCGTTTGCTCGCTCGTTCGCTCGACACAACGCACTTCCCTCAGCCTTGTGAGTCATGACATTTACATGGCCACTGAGTCAGCCGTACGCTAGACATCCAGGGCTGCATCAGCCTGCTTGTGCGTGTGTGTGTTTGTGTGTTTGTGTGTGTGTGTGTGTGTGTGTGTGTGTGTGTGTGTGTGTGTGTGTGTGTGTGTGTGTGTGTGTGTGTGTGTGTGTGTGTGTGTGTGTGTGTGTGTATGTGTGGCTTGCATCACGTCGATTTGAGTCGCTGAAGAAGCGTGCAAAATTAAAAAGGGACTGATAGTGGTAAGCAAATACTGGCTACTTGCCACACTCAGAGTTATGTATCATAAGCTAACAGGTTTGTGCTGTTCCTGCCCAGAGCAATGCCTTCGGGGCTCTGAGACAGTTTCAGCTGAGGCCTTGGCCGTGCGTGTTTTGCCACAGAGCAAATGTGGTGCACCCCCTTTATAAGGTCAAGACGTGTTGTGACATCAGGTCCATAAATGTCCCTCATACTTTTGTAAGAACTGCGCCTGTTGACTTTAGAGAACTGAGCTGTGTTAGATACATACAGGGCATACAGCGGAGCGAGAGAGCGTGAGAGAGAGAGAGAGAGAGAGGGAGGGAGATCAGGTGAAGGGAGAGAGGGAGGCCTAATGCACAACTCATATTTATCCCCACTCTCTCACAAGGAACACCTTCCACTGTGTGGTTGTCAGGAAAATCTTCCCAATATTATAAGACACAAGAACCACAACAAGTAGTATAGTTTTTAGCAACGACTCCTCTGCGCCAAGAGGAGAGAGTGCCCAGAGAGGAATTCTCCCCTCTCCAAAACAGTCTCTGAGCTCTCAGAAAAGAAGTTCTTTTATTAAAGAAAAGCAGAGCAAGGCAGAGCAAAACACGTCAGCATGACCTTCGGTGGAAACCTCCCTAATTCATCCTCTTCGTTCAACCCCAGTTTCTTACCTTTGCAGGTGCATAGCTTTGTGAGGCCTCTATGTGATCCTGCTTGAATAACAACTTTGAACACAGATATGAAACTGTGGATTATAACTTTTACGAACACAAGTGAAGTTAACCTTGATAATACAGTATATACATTTCTTTGTCAGTGGTTTTTGTGTTTTTGTGAATGGCAGAAGAACGGAGAGCTTTTTTCTTTTTGTTTTGTTCTTGTTTCCAGTCAGCAGGCTGGGCTTACTGTAAGAAGGGGCTTACTAGTCCTGTGGGACCTGAATCATTTTACACTCTGTTGGCATTCTGATGGTACATTTCCTCCTAAGGCGTCTGCACGTCTTTTTGCCAAAGCATTTTTCACCGGGGCTTGTTCTCTGTTGTACGACCGATCACATTTCACCCTTGCGCGGGGGAATCAGACTTCATTACTGCACCGCCGCCCCAACTCCAGATACAACTACCCTGTCCACCCCTACAAATCCAGATTACAGGGTTTACTAGAAGCTATTGAATGGATGTCTTTATTATTTATTTTGATTGGTCCCCACTTCAAGCCAACACGACATGTGGAATGCCAAGGTTAGCAGAGGGTGTGGTGTTACAAGCCAGAAAACAGCAACAGCAACAACAAAAAATGCATCAGCTCTTTTCTTTTCCAAAGCAGTGCTTCTAAAGACACTTAGTCCACGAGGAAGAGGAGGAGCGGGTCATAATTTATGATTTGTGCTCGAGCTGAGCGATTAGCGGTAGATATCTAATTGCAGTGTTTCTGTTATCACAATTGCGATTTGATGTGCAATATAATGTTTGAAAGTCAAGCTTCTGTTCAGTATTCACTATATAATACATTTAAGAATTACTTTGAGATATTACTTCTTGGGTTAGACCAGCACTATTTCTGTTTGCCTTTTTGCTGTCCATTTATCATACTGCAGCCTACGGAGCTTGTTGAAATGTTGGTAATGTCAAAAGTGTTGCCTGGGGAAGTAGCCAAATGTTCCCGAACAATTGTGTTATGAGTAGCATAAGTCTGGCCTTCGCGATCTGGTAATTGCATTAGAACTGCAATTTCAATTGAAAATGTATTCATTTTTTCAGCCCCGATTTGTGCTATCACTGACATTTTTGCAGGCAGCTCTTGAGATTTTGAAAGCCTTCTCCCACTGTGTAATTTAAAGAAAGATGGTATTTAACCAAAAAATGTGTGTGTGTGTGTGTGTGTGTGTGTGTGTGTGTGTGTGTGTGTGTGTGTGTGTGTGTGTGTGTGTGTGTGTGTGTGTGTGTGTGCGCTAGGGAGTGTGTATGAGATAGAAAGAAAGAGAGTAGAGGAAAGAAGGAATGCTTGTAGGTTCTAAATTTAGCCTGGTTCATGCGAAAAAACCTATGAAAGTGAAAGATTCATACATCTGACCCCAATTCTGCAAACACTGTTCTTATCCGCTCCTTTCTTCCCCACTTCCCTTCTCTTTTTATTCTCACATTCTTTCCATTTTTTCGTTCCTCTGTGGCACCCCGTTCCCCTCTTTTCCTCTCTGTAGTCTTATGCTTGTTTTCCTGAGAGCTTTTTGGACGAGAGCCAAATGGTCTTTATGCTCGAGGATGTGGAGAATGTTGATGTGAAGAAAACATACAATGGACACACACAGACACACACAGACACACAGACACACACACACACACACACGCACATACACACACTCACACACACACACACACACACACACACACACACACACACACACACACACACACACACACACACACACACACACACACTTAACAGCCCCCACCACACACACATTTGGATAGCCTTTACTTATTGTCAACATTACCATCATGCCTCGGTAGTACATTTTGAGAGTGTAATTCTCTGTTCGGTCTGAACTGTGCTAAGTGTGAGTGCCGTGGAGAGCACACTCCTGTTGAATGTTTGCAGTGCTACTGTACCTGCCAGTTTCATTAGCATTGAAGCACTAAGCCAGTTAAGCTTTCAAAAAATATTAAAAAAAACACACACCCATTGTTTGTCCATCAGGTGCTTTCTCTCTCTCTCTCTCTCCCTCTCTCCCTCTCTCTCTCTCTCTCTCTCTCTGTCTCTCTCTCTCTCTCTCATTATGTAAGCGAGTGCTGTGGGGTGTCACCATGATGCATGGCTGAAAGAGTTGCCATTCCCAGGCAGCGCTCAAGTCACACCGCACACTATCAGCGGCACACACTACACCGCACAACAGCGACACACACACACACACACACACACACACTACACACACACACACTACACCAGCACAACAGCGGCGCACAACAACAGCACAGGGTACAACTGATACCTCACCCCAGATAGCTGATACCCCCGAGAGAAACTGCACGGGACATCTTCAAGGGAAGGATCGGTGTCAGTGGGCTGTGTGGTGAGAGGGGGTGGTGGGGGGTTGGGGGGGGGGGGGGGGGGGGGGGGTTGAGTGGCCCGTATAGCAGGGTTGAGATTTTGTTACCGGGGTTTCAGACGGTGCGGCGAATGACGCTCGCTCTCAGTCACACTGAAACTCAGGTAGGTCAGGTAGCTGACGCAAGTAAGGTGAATCGAAGGGGCACTTACTGGGAAAAAAAGGATGTCTTTGGAATGATTGCAACAACTAACTTGTTTTTTGTCTCTCTCTTTTCTCTCTCTCCCCCTCTCTCTCTCTCTTTCACTCTATCTGTTCATCAACACATCCTTTTCTATATATCTACCTATTCCTCTATCTCTCTACACCTCTCTCTCTCTCTCTATCTGTGGCTTTTTTCGCGTCTCTAGCGGATGTTGAAGTAGGAAGCAGCCGTGCGTTTGGACCTCAGGTTTTGGCTGCCATGGATCTGCGCGTGACTCAGCGTCGGCCGGGCGGCGAGGCGGCCATGCTGTCGCCCCTCATCTACAACCCCTTCGCCAGCCAGCCCTGCAACCAGTACGCAGCGCAGCAGCACCTGCAGGTACAGTAAACCCGCCTCGGCTCACCTGGGCAGACCGGCTCACCTTCGCCTCGCAGCCAGCCGCCACAAACACAGACAGGCAGATAACAATCGCCAGTCACTCACATCGAAAAAAAAACAACACATCAATGCAGGGTTTGTGATTGGCATTCACCCGCGGCACATTTCAGAAACGGCGGCTCTGTTCTTAGCACATCACGCTAATGAGAATAATCAGTAGCTGCTGCTATTATACAGTACAAACCGATAACAATACTGATACACAGGGCTGAATCGGAACGGCTAATCAGTTGCGTAACATTGTGCACGGTCGTGCTTCTGTCTGCTGTCAGTATCGCACTGAGCTAACAAACCACAGACACCCCACAGACACAGACAGACGCCGTTTCTCCGTTGACCATGCAGACGAGCTACGCAAATCCAGCCCGTGCATACCTGTTGCATCTGGTGCTCAGCTAGCATCGTGCACCGTAATGGAAGCTATGCATACATGTCATCTGTACTGTGCAACACTGAAACACAACGCAGACAGGGCTCGACAGGGCGCAAGTGTGCGATCGAGCGGCCCGGTCAAGCGGCTCCGTCTTTTTTGCAGGGCCGCCGTGGAAGTTTGAGTTTTATGCGAGAGCGCTCTCTTTCTCTGTGCTTCTGTTTCAGTTCACCAGGCAACGCTGGAATGAGAGGGAGCGCGAGCGGGAGCAGGAGAAGGAGCAAGAACAGCTGCAGCAGATCCGCCACAAAGACCCCAGCAAGCAGAGTAAGTGAGAGAGAGAGAGAGAGAGAGAGAGAGAGAGAGAGGGAGAGAGAGAGAGAGAGTGAGTAAGTGAGTGAGTGAGAGAGTGAGTGAGTGAGTGAGTGAGTGAGTGAGTGAGTGAGTGAGTGAGTGAGTGAGTGAGTGAGTGAGTGAGAGAGAGAAAGAGTGAGAGAGAGTGATTGAGAGAGAGAGTGAGTGAGAGAGAGAAAGAAAGAGAGAGGAGAAAGAGAGAGAGTGAGTGAGAGAGAGAGAGAGAGAGAGAGAGAGAGAGAGAGAGAGTGCCACCTAGGGGCACTCTAGCCGCTATACCGGCCACACCCCTGAGTCGCCACGCCAGGCTGCCATTGAGTGGGCAGTGAGCACATCTGCTGGGGTGTCCCGTCCACTGCAGGGCTGCCTCCTGCTCAGCAGCTGCCTGTGTCATGGTTTACATGAGCCACATAGTACACGCTCGGCGTTGACATTGATTAATGTCTGGGAATCTGCGTGGGATGTCAAACTAATGACCTCGCCCTGTCTGATTTCACGGCAATACTGTAGCACTTCTAGACAGTCAAGCCTAGATGGTTCTCATTGTGTTGATGAAATCGTTATGTCAAGCTAATTGTTTGTTTTGAGAATGCTATTGTCATTATGCTTTTTTTTGTTGATCTTTCACGATTGATTGATTGATTGATTGATTGATTGT
>NC_085002.1:20651312-20668812 GCF_963854185.1 Sardina pilchardus | reverse complement strand
CATACACAAGCTGATATGCAGCCTCCAGACACTCACAATCTCCATACAATGTATGGATCAACTAATCAGACTCATCAATGGAGTTCAAATACAAATCAATTCTAAAACCAGCTGTGTTGAACCCTTCATGCAGGATGTTCACCATGGCAACGGCACTCAGGAGATCTTCTACAATGACCCCAGTGTCCTCTACATCTCTCTGCATCGCTACGACGATCGGACCTTCTTCCCTGGCAGTGGAGCCCCAGAGGAGGTGTGTGTGTGTGTGTGTGTGTGTGTGTGTTTGTGTGTGTGTGTGCATGTGCATGTTTGTGTGTGTTTGTTTGAATGTCAGTGTGCCATCATGCTGAATGCTCTCTTCCCTACATGTGCGACACTCGTAGGACACTGTGTGCTTGGCGAAATGTGCGAAAGGGCCCCTTGGGCAAGGGCCGTGGGCCTGTTCTCCCCTCACACCCTCAGACCAGGGCCTCAATTAGTCACACAGACCACAGGAATGAACACAGCCGCGCCGCCGGTCCTCTGGCTCCCCTTCCTCTCGGCCACACCACCAGACTGGATAGCAGTGGGCTACATTTAGCGGCTAACAAAAAACAAATGTTAAGCACGCTCCCTCTAAACTCGGTTATTAAAGCTTTTTTTGAACCGGACTGATTGATAGGTTGATGGAGCTACGCAGGGTCGGGGAATTTATGTAAAACTGGTCTGAGTGTGCGTGTGATCTCAGATTTGAAAGATTAGAGCAGAAGATTTGCTAATAACTCGTAGCTAACTTAGAAAATGAAAGTCATTATTGTATCAATTACCAGCTGCGTTTAATTTTGAAGTGAACTTGAGATATATCCCCACAAATTTTGTAATTGAGTCACATAATTGAACAATTATGTTCTTTGCTAGCTAGTGAAGGCCTGTCAAGACGTACGTGATCATTGAGGAAAGATGGGGTGAACGAAATTCTCGACAACAGCTGCATTGCTGTGCCATCAAATCATCAGAAATCCACAGCGTTTTTTATAAACTCCTCTCACATGAGATTCGCCGACCATCTGAAATGTAATTAATAACGTTTACTGATCACACTTGTGCTTGTGTGTGTGGTTGTGTGCGTGCATGCACGCATGCTTGCCTGTCTTCCTGGCATTTTGTATGTTGCTGGCGTGTGTGTCGTGTGTGTCGTGTGTGTGTGTGTGTTGTCCTCGCACAGGTGTGTTTTGTTTCTGTGTTGTTGGAATGGGTTCGAATGTTTATATGAATGCACCGTGAGTCAATCTGTACAACAGGCTTTCTTCTCTTCTGTCTATGTGCATGATTGTGTGTGTACAGTATATGTGTTTGGCGGAAGGACTTCACTGGTGTTTCGGCGTTTCTAAACTGGAATGTTTCTCTTTCCCAGATGGGGATGGGGGCAGGTGAGGGCTTTAACGTCAACGTAGCCTGGACCGGCGGGCTCAACCCACCTATGGGCGACGCTGAATACCTGGCAGCCTTCAGGTAGGCACACCCTCCCCTTATATCACACGTGCTGGATGGACGAGGCTTGTTTATTCGCATACGTTTTCTGACCTTCATCACGTTTCCTGTACAAAAAAAAACACACTCACACACACACACATGCACACACACGTACGTACGTACTGTATGTATGTAAACACATACGGAGGCCATCCAGGCGATGATGTCACCCGCCCACTTCCTGTGTGTGTGTGCCGGTTGGCGGGCTGGCGGGCTGGTCGGGGTGCCGTGTCCCGCTGGCTGCAGCCCAGCCTGTTAAAGCGCCATGTGAGGTCCCCGCAGAGCAGAGCAGACGGAGGCGCGCAGCGCAGCGCACGCTGGGTGGGCCCGCTGTCAAACGGAGCCCAGTGGAACCCAAAGGCACACATGCGCACGCGCACACACACACATGGACGCACACACACACACACATGGACGCACACACACATGGATGTACACACACACACACACACACATGGATGCACACACATGACTGTTGTATTTCAAAAAGTCAAACATTAAATCACCCGAGGACGAGACACACTGATCATGAACACACACACACGCACACACACACACACACACACACACACACACATGCGCACACGCACACACACACACATGCACACACACCCACACGAACACACGCACACACATGCAGGAGCACACACACATGCACACAGTTTCGGGGCTTGGCGACTGACTCTGACCAATTCTTCACAGAGTGCCACTGTGCTCGTTGCCTTCGTTTGCTAAAAGCTCTCAGACGTACAGTACGGTACCAAGCCGCACTCTCCCAACCCACTCACTGTAGCGGGGGGGCTGTTGTAGTGGGACACCAGTGACAAGGGCTGCGGAGCCGTAAGTGTAAGTGTGCATGGCAGCTCTGTGCAGGACCATAAGCTCCTGATTAGGAAGCCCAGCGCGGATTGCGCGCCCGTCTGCGTGCCACTCTCGCCGCTTCTCATTCACGCCGCTGCGTCGCGTACCGCACTGTATGTGGTACATGCGGTTCGGTCTGGAAAAGCGGAATGGCCTGGCTGAATGAACGAACGAGAGGCCAAATGAATGAGTTTGCGGCGGTGGTGGTGGTGGCGATGGAGGAGGAGGCGGCAGCGGCAGCGACGACGACGGCGACGGCGTCCTCCCGAGTCGATCTGAGTTGAGCTGAGGCGTGTAAGCTGGGCCGGGCTCACGCTTTAGTGCTGAGAGCTGCTGCACTGGTTGAGATGAGCGGCGAGAGGAGAGGAGAGGAGGCGAGAGGAGAGGAGAGGAGAGGAGGTGAGAGGAGAGGAGAGGAGAGGAGGTGAGAGGAGAGTAGTAGTGCAGGGGGACCTTCAGTAGGAGGCCACTGTGGTGGTGGTGCTGGTGGTGCTGGTGGTGGTGTTGGTGCTGTTGGGAGACAGGCGGTGTATGTCGGGAGGGTTGCTTGGTTGGTAGGTGGAGTAGGGTGTGGGGGTTTAGGGGGTATGGACGGGGAGGTATACGTGGCGGAGTGGGGTGGGGGGGATATGTGTGTGTGTGTGTGTGTGTGTGTGTGTTGGGGGGGGGGGGGGTGCTGTTGGCCGCAGGGTCTGCGTGGTGGGGGCAGGGATAGGTATGAGAGTGGAGGGGGGTGCGCTGGGTCGGTGTGTTCGCTCGCTCGCTCGCTCGCTCGCCTGCTCGGCGAACACAAGAGGCAGCGTAATGAAGGCAAATGGATCCCAGATGGCGGCCGTCAGTGACGTGCGAAGAGAGACGAGCTGAAAATGGGAACCAGACGCCGGGAGACGCTTTGAAGTCTGAACTAGAGAGAGAGAGAAAGAAAGAGAGAGAGAGAGAGAGAGAGAGAGAGAGGGAGAAGGGGAAGGAGAGAGAGAGAGAGAGAAGGAGATGGGTAGAGACTGACATAGAGGCAGAGGGGAAGAGAAAGACAGTGAGCGAGAGAGTGGAGAAGGGAGGATGAAAGGGACGGAGAAGAATTAAAACTTCACCCCGCTCATCAAAATCATTGGCTGGAATTATTACACCATGGAGACCCAGCCCTGGGGCATCTCGGGGGTTTTAGGGTCACTCTGGGACTTCAGAAGCCCTCCAGACTCCGGTCCCAACATGAGCTCCAAGTATGCAGCCATACCTTAATGGGCCTGCTTTGATACAGGATGTGGTAGCCTGACACAGTAACCCCCCCCCCCCCCCCACGCCCCACGCCCCGCCCCCCCCATCCCCAAATCCATGCATTTACATCTGCATATTATTGCACAGACGTTGTTCCCCAAATTTAACCTGTTTCAGATGATCTTGTGTTGTTTTGTAAATGCCACGTTGACAACACAATCCAGGGCGTTTAATTTGCCTGAGTGCTTTTTTTGCTTATGAAACTTTATGTGCGCCCCCTCATAAAGCATATGCATGCCCACATACCTCAGTTCGGCTAGCGAAATGTTTTGGCTAAGAGGAAGTAGATTGTTTCTTCACACTCATTTGTGATCCTGAGCTTCATTTTGGGCCTGAATGGGACCTATAACGGCAACAAATCAATCACCTTCAGTGCTCTTGCAGAAGTGACCGTTTGCAAAGCCGCCTGCTCGCAACACTGTGCCCAGTGTCCATCTTGCACGTTGCCGGCGGTGATATTGCATCGCCATTTGCCAAAAAAAGCCAGAAAGAATAGCCGCTTCAGACATTTCTGACGACATTTTGCAATATGTGTGTGACATAAAATGGCTCTGTGTAGGGGAATCCCCTCTCAGCCACCACACAGGCAGACATGAAACACACACCCCCACCTCCACATACGTGCAGACACACACACGCACACACACACACACACACGTGCACACACACTTCAGCTCTCTGGAATGAAGTGTGCAGGCCCTCTGGTATACAGTCATATATCATGCACTCATCTGGACTGGGTGGACGCAGGGCCGAGTGGCTGTTGAGGGGGGTTTGATAGGCAGGTCCTGTAAGCAGTTACACATCTAGCCCTCGCAGCACATTTCAAAAGACCACCCCGAAAAATAATCATGAAAATGATTGATGTTTATGTGCTGTTTACAGTACTATCAGCGCGCTAGCTAGCGTTCAAACTGATGGTCAAGGCCTGCTTGATATATACATTTTCCCAGACTTCTCTTGTAAAAATTGATATTGTCATATTTTCATTCATTCATTTGGCAAACACTCAATCCAAAAGCAGCTTTCAAGTGAGGACACTATTGAAAGCTACAGTGGAGTACGAGGCATTATATAGTTAGCATTTGCTGAATGAACAAACGTAAATGTGAATGCAATTTGCGACTTTGCAAGAACAAGCTTTGTTCTGTATAATGTGGTCCACGGAGATGTTAGAGAAGATAAGGTCCTCTTCATGAACTGCAGACCAGCCATCTCCGTCTGTCGTCTTCCCCCTTCATGTTTTCCTTGTGGTTCCTAACGTTTCTGTTTCCTCTTTGTGTTCCCTGCAGGACGGTGGTGATGCCCATTGCCCACGAGTTTTCCCCTGACATGGTGCTGGTGTCGTCTGGCTTTGACGCTGTGGAGGGCCATACAGCAGCCCTGGGGGGCTACCGCGTGTCCGCTAAGTGTAAGCGCCCTTCTCTGTACTTAGAGCCCTCTCCACTTGCACTGGCCCTTGCTACTGGACTGAGTGGAGCCTTAGACCTGGCCAACTCTCTCCCAGCAGGGTGCCACTGTGTGGTTGTTCCCTTTTACAGCACTGGCAACTGCTTACAGTGGCAAGTCATTGCATGCAACTTAGCTGCTTTGGTTATGGTTAGCTTTGTAGCTTTGTAGCAAATGTTTCACACATGGAGAAGCCAAATATTAGGCCCTTTCGCACTGCAGGGATTTCTGCAGTTTCTAGAACATGCAGTTCCTAGAACTTTTTTTCGTTCATTTGGACAGCATGGAACCTGAGATTCCTCTGACCACAGTTCCTATGAGTTCATACGCTGCAAAAAATTAAATCTAACCTACAGTGTTATTAATCTTGTATTAAGAATAAAAAAACTACAAATGTTTTTAGTATGAACAGACTTACCCAGCGCTCTCTCAAAATATCATTTTGACTTAATTTAAGAATACTTAATTATTTTTGTCGTATCAACAAGACATATTTACTGAACACACTGGCCGACAAATTTGCTTGTTTTTGTACAAATTTTACTTTACACACTGGCAGACAGTTTTGCTTATTTTCAGGATGAGATGTCTTAAAATAACTCAAATTCTTCTTAAATTAAGTCAAATGATTTTATGAGAAAGACCTTTCTACTGAAATCAATGGAAACTATATTTTTTGAACTTGATACAAGACCAATAACACTTGGTTAGATTTGTATTACAGTAATTTCCCGACTATTAGCCTTGGATTTTGCAAAATTTCTTCAGCAATTAGGTTAATACAGGGGGGCAGTTAATATGGTGTTAATATGGTTTTGTTTCTTTTAATTTGCATAAAAACTGTCCTTCGGCTTATACACAATGCGGCTTATATGTGGGAAATTACTGTAGATAAGCAGGTTTTGCAGTGTACAGTGGGGTAGGGTCTTTTCCCTGTGCATTGGAGCCATGACTGATGTACTGTACATGCCAAACTCGGCAAAAGAAATTCAGCTTGAAATGTTCTTAAAATAAAAACTGCACGAGAAGGCTGCAAAGGCTGACTAACCGTCACGCGACAAATGCCTTCTGGACAGATGAAAAGAATAAGGATGAAAGCAATGCTGATTCTTATTTTTGTGCGCTTCCTGATACCATGAGCTTCTAGTTTGTCAATAAACTTCAAAAGCTAGTAAGTAAATAGCAATTCTGTCTGTTTCATTATTGTTCATATAAGAATTGGGCTACTAACGTCATCTCACTTAAGACTTCAGAGTTCTTACTGTGTAGCGAAAGCAGACAGACAAAAAGCCCTAGGAACTGTATAGTTCAAGGGGTAGCCTCTCCAGTTAGTAGTTGTGAACTGTTGTGTCCGAATGTGTCTATTGTTAGCTTTGCTGGATTATGATATCTAACCAATCACTGTGCTGTCTTTAAGTGAACGCTTAAAAGGGACAGTACTCCATGGTATATTGTGAACAAATTCTTTCATTAGGCTAAAAATATCTTTGTTTTGCTCATACTCTCTCTTTCTCTGTTTCTCTCTCCCTCCTTTCTTCCCTCATTCTCCCTCTGCTCCTCTTCTTAATCTGGCGCTTCAGTGGCTTCAGAGAACACTCTTGCTTTCTCCTGCAATTTCCCTGAAATGGAATTTCATGCAAGGAGACAAATCGTTGGTGCTTCTTTGAAGGCTGCGCGAGCTGTCTGAATCGTGGCCAGATTTGTGAATATGGCGCGTTATTCGAGCTCTATTCCAATCAGCAGAATTTACGGCCTAATAAGAAGACTGTGCTGTCCCACCTACTAATTGCTTTCACTCCCGGGCAAAACTTTTTCGTTGACATGGCTGCGCAGTCACAATCACACAGCAACGTAAAGTGAACATGTTGTCGTAACACTGATCATCTGAATTCAGAAATATGAAACATGAACATCAGATGTTTACAATTACATCTGCATGGGTTGGTGAACTACTGAGCTTAACGAGCATAATTGGAAATGTAACGAGAGGGCTTTGAATTAGCCACAGTAATGTGTGTTTTGGGTGAGGGGTTATGCCTCGTTGATACCAATCTGTCCCTGCTACTGACACCCCTAACCTCTGCATCCACCTGCTCCCCAGGCTTTGGCTTCCTGACCCGGAAGTTGATGGAGCTGGCCGGGGGTCGCGTGGTCCTGGCTCTGGAGGGCGGTCATGACCTCACAGCCATCTGCGACGCATCTGAGGCCTGCGTCAGCACCCTGCTCGGCAACGAGGTCAGACACCGCACACACACCCACACACACATGCTGATGCACGCACACGTACACACACCCACACACACACACACACACACATATGTAAATAGTTTACACATGCATGCCCATGCAAAAACACACCTACACACTTGTGCACATATCAATACACTTAACACTCCCACACACACACAAACATAAAAGTAAAACAGTGCCTGTCCAATCAACAGAACCTAATGCTTGTGAGTGATGTTGGCTCTTCTCGTCAGCTCATCTGGCTGTTGGCAGAACAGCCCTGTTCTATTCTTTGACTGTGAAGGGGATGTGTACAATGTGTGTGAAGTGAATAATTAGACAGTTTTTGCATGTGTGACCTTTTATGGGTTCTGAGTGTGAAACGAAAGTGACATGCTTGTGTGATATGACAGTGACAGTGTGTGTGTGTGTCTGTCTGTGTGTGTGTGTGTGTGTGTGTGTGTGTGTGTGTGTGTGTGTGTGTGTGTGTGTGTGTGTGTGTGTGTGTGTGTGTGTGTGTGTCTGAAGTCTAATGCTGCTCTACCCTTGTCCCTCAGACGGAGTCCCTCTCTCAGGAGGTCCTGCAGCAGAGGCCCTGTGCTAACGGGGTGCGCTCCCTGCAGCGTGTGGTCCAGGTCCACAGTAAGTGTCTGACCCCCCCCCCCCACACACACACACACACACACACACACACCCTCACCCTACCTCACCCGGCCAGACCGGAGGAGCGCTGCCCCCACCCACCTCCACCCCAGCACTCTCTGTCTTTGCTCAGGCTCGGCACCGATACTGCACACTGTTCCATTCTTCATCTTACCCGTTGCAAAACCGTCCTGTTAGTCCTTCCATCTTGGAGCCTCTCCCTCCTGCTGCGCTCTCTCTCTCTCTCTCTCTCTCTCTCTCTCTCTCTCTCTCTCTCTCTCTCTCTCTTTTCTCTCACTCACTCCGTCAGGCTGTCGGCTCCCACCCTTCTATACTCTGTCCCCTACTCTCCGTCTCTCCTGGGTCTAATTAACTTCAAACCGTCCTCTGGCACACGACCTCCTCAACATCCTCCTCCTGATTGCGCACAAATGTCAGCGCAGTGCTGTTCAATTAATTACAAATATTTGCAAAGCCACAAGAATGTTAAGCCCTTCATTTAGGGAAGGAGCGAATCGAACATTGGAACACACACACACACACACACACACACACATACACACACAGGAAAGCAGTGCACACATACTCACCACCACACACACCAGCACATGTGCACATAAACATGTGAGTGTACCCACCCCCCATACACATTCACACACACACACACACACACACTCTTTCATACACACTTAAGTGCTTTTTCAGGTGTGCAATTGGTGCTTGCTATATAATGTCAAGGCAGGTTGTGTGATTTGGCTGGCATCTGTAATAATTGTTACAATTAATCTTATAGAATCTAGCAGAGCTTAATTACCATGCTCATAACTCAATGCACTATTATCCGAGCGCTATATGTGAAAACGATGTATGTATCTTCATGTACCCATATCTTTATATATATCTATATCATGTACAGAGGAACACAAAGAAACAATGGACTGAGTTGTCTTTTCCTCTCTCCCTCTCCCTCTCTCTCTCCCTCCCTCTCTCTCTCCCTCCCTCTGTTTCTCTCTCCCTCTCTTTCGCTCTCCCTCCCTCTCTCTCTCCCTCCCTCTGTTTCTCTCTCTCTCCCTCTTTCTCTCCCTCTCTCTCCCTCTCTTTCTCCCTCTCCCTCTCTCTCTCCCTCTCTCCCTCCCTCCCTCAGGGCAGTACTGGCGCTCTGTGAATGCGCTGGCCCACACGGTGGACATGTCCTACCTGCAGGCCCAGCGGCGGGACTCTGCCAGCGACGCCGTCTCCGCGCTCGCCTCCCTCACCATGGGCGTCCACAGCAGCAGCAGCAGCAGGTGAGGACGGACGCGCGCTGGCGCCGACACACGCTGGCACGAGCGCACGCGCTCCCCCCCTATTCCGCGCTGCCCGGCCGAGAGGGCGGGCAGATCTCTCCTCCTCTGCGGCCCCACTGCCGCTCTTGGTTCCACTCTGCCCCCAGTTCACTGTCCTCCGTTGCCCTTTTGTCTCCTCTCTCTGTCTCTCTCTCTCTCTCTCTCTCTCTCTCTCTCTCAGTGAAAATGTTTCATATCCTGCCAACACGTATTGAAATTGTTGGTTTGCTGCTCCATATATACTTCAACATAAATCAAAGAGAATTAAGCTCTATTCTTTCTTTGTCTTACTCCCTCTCTCTTTTATCTTCCTTTCCTCTCTCTCTCTCTCTGTCTTTTTTCTCTTTTTCTCTCCTTTCCAGTTCCGCTCCGCGCGAGTACATGGGACACGACACAGACCACTCCATGTAGGAGGCAGCCGACCGTCTCTCCCGAGCCGCCAGGATGCCCCCCCTCGTCTACTGATGCCTTTCCTCTCCTTATCAGGGGACGCTCCTGCAGGGAGACCTGTGCTCCGCCGAATGCCCCTCCGTGCCTTTGCTAGCCGCTATCCGCTATGTAAGCTTTAAAAACGAGCAATGACAAAGAAGATTGAATCAGCAATATGGGATTCTTTTTTTTCTTTTTTTTCCTCCTAAATGACATGGGGACACTCTGTTTTCATGTTGAATATTGTGAAACTTAAGAATTCTTTCTTTGCTACTTTTTCGCGACACTTGTTCACTCCTTCAGCATTGACTCTTTAATACTGGTATTCTTCAGATGACCATATAGGTCCATATATAGTTGGGTTGTAGTCTGTAGCCCCTTGATTACAGGGAGACGGCAGGATATGTGGGATCGTTGGGGTTAAAGGTGATGCCCTTTGGTATGACAGATGTTCCCCCCGTTTGGGTGGTCTACACTAGGCCCAGAGATCTGGGCTGAGTTTGTGGCAAGTTCTTCTTTCACTGCGAAGGTGCTTTACAACAACAACAACAACAACAACAACAACAACAATAATAACTTGCATTTATACAATGCTTTATCAAGGCAGCCAAAGCACCCTACAGTGAAGGGGGGAACTTCACAAGCCACCGCCAAGACGGGCTCTTCACCCCTGGACTGAGTTCTCCCACCACCGAGGAGGGTATAGTCAGAGAGGGTTAAAGCGGAGCGAGAGGCGCAAACGTTCGATCATTTCCGCGTTCTGTCTTCACAAGGGGGAGGGGGGCTAAATCTCCCTTTAAGCAGACCTGCTAACATTCGAACTGCTAACATTCGAACTGAACTGCTTGCCGATCTGACAGAGATCGATATCCCACTTTGACGTCTTTGCAACACGCCTCTTTAAGCAGACAGGAACTGTTCGAATTTTGCTTCCATAGAGATGCATTACGTTGCTCTATCTTGTCAGTAATTAAGGATCTTTGGTATAGTGTAGGCAGAGCACATGGATGACTTGGAGCCGTTTGGCTAAAGGCTCGTCATCTGACCAGCAGGGTGCTGCCAGGGTAGGAAGAAGTGTTACAGTGGCATGACCAGTTTTGAAGTAAACCAAAGAAGGAAGTGCCAGTATGCTGGATCCCAATGCCACACACAGTGCCTTCCTCACTGTGAAGTGAAGAAAATATTTTTTTTTCTCTCTCTTTTGAAAAGAAAAGTGAAACCATTTTCTTTGAGCACTGTGTTGAAGTTTTGTTATACTGTCCTGGGGTTGTTTTGTGGAGTTAACCCTGATGTAAGACATGAAGCATTTTTTTATTAGGTGGAGTTTATGAAGGAATTTTCCAGAAAGCATTCAGGAAGTAAACAAAAATAGACGTTCCTGTTCATACTGAGTTGTTAGTTTAAGCTATGCCTTTTAGTCATTCCTTTTTTTCCTCTAAAACCAAAACACACGGCTGTCTTAAAGAATGATTCCTCAAAAACAAGAGACCTCTGTAACTTCTTTTTCCAATTCATTGTAACTCCACTGCCAGTGATTTTGAATTTCAAGTTCAGTTAAGTACAGCATGAAACAGGCAGGCAGAAAAAAAAGTAACTCAAAAAGTGAGACCAGCTTGAGATGCTTGCATTACAATGACATGCTGGACTTCATAGGATTCTGTCCACTGACGAAAATGCACTCCAGTTGTCTTAAAAAAAAAAAAAAAAAAACTGTAGCATAAAAAAATCCTGCCGTATGTGTCTTTGTACAATTTTGTACAACCTGTTCCTTTTTTTTTTAGACAAATCTTGTTTCTATGTTATATTTCACCTACGAAGACCAGTGTTTTAACCTGTGGACGTATATGCCTACTATGTTACAGTATGTACCTATTTTAGGCTGCATTCCTTTACTATATATATTTTTTTCTACAAGACCAGTGAGCAATGTGAGCCTCACAGCCTATAAGTGTGTGTACTGAAGGTTGTTTTAAAGTATATATTTATATAGAGTTTCCATTTGTGGACCAATGAGTGCTTTTTGATACTGTTTTCTGTCTTCTGTTTTCTGTCTGCATGTAGTGTGGTGGTGTGCTTAGCCTAAGTGTTGGGTTCTGTGCTAGTTTAGCTCCCGTTACAAAGCATATTTAGACCTTAAGGCCTTAATGACATACTCCTCAGATGCAGGACAGTTTATAAGACATTGTAGCTGTTGAACGGTCTCTCATTTTGCTGTCATCTCTGAGATGACAGCTGCTTGACGTTCTCCAGTTGTCTCGCTTGACGATGTCTCGTCGTAAGATGCGATGATGTCCTCGGGCATGTCCTTGGCTTTATTCCGTCCTTGCTCTTGTGCAGCCAATTGATGACACAACGAGATGGCTCGGTTGCTTTTGTTCCTGACCCAGGGTCAGTCAGCAACATCAGAGGGAGAAAGAGAGAGCGTGCGCGCAACGCGCGAGAGAGAGAGAGAGAGCGAGAGCGAGAGAGCTCGCCGGGGACGAGGCATCATCTGGAACCGTTATGAGTCGGAATCGGCGGTTCTTTTTGGAATCATAAAAGAGGGAGAGGGGTCTGAGAGGGCTCTGTTCCCCCGTTTGAATTCCAGGAACGCAGCGATGGAATTAACCCTGAACGTCGTCTCACCTTCCCTAGGCTTTTCATCCCCCTCCCCCTCCCCCCCCCCCCCTAATCGAATCTCTTCGGGCCCTCCGAGGGCCGGCCTGAGCTGTGCTCCCAGCACCTGAATGGAACTTGACGTCTTGCACATTTTGTTTGCATTGATCTCTGTGCTCTGATGTGGCTGATACTCAAGTTACGTTCCTAGCAGGAATGCCCCCCACCCCCCTCCCCCCTCCCCCCCTTTTAGCGCCAAAACTGATCATAAGATTTTTATATCTAAAAAAAAGCGTCTTTTAAAAAAATGTCCTGCTAATAATGAAATATCTCTATGGACACGTTCATTGTGACTATTGTGAAAGGTGCTATCCTGTGCACTGGAGGCCTCTCGCGTCCCACATGTCTTATAGCTGTGCGGCACATGACTTCGTGGTGCTCTTCAGGAACCCAGGCAGTGAATGTCTTATTAGATTAGTCTAATACTGAGTAAATGTTTTATATTTGCTTCTAAAATAGAAAAACAAACGTGAATGTGCCCAGCACAGTTTCAGACAAAAAGAGTCTATATTTTTTTTCCGCCTACAGTTCCGCCTTGTTTATCGGTGAGTTTCTCTGGATCTAGCACTGAGAGGCAGCTTACTGGATCAAATGTCCTTGGAATCTCGATTTAAGAATAGAATTCCCTGATTAGAAAGAATTTAAAAAAATGAAATAGTAGCACTTTCCTTATTGTGGTAAAGATGCCCTTGTGCATACTGTATGTTTTATTTTTCCCTTGTCTTATGTTTGTGTATAGTATATTTTTGTGCGTGTGGTTGTTTGTTCATGAAGTAAATTGGTCATGTTGACGTGCTGCACATGTTGTTAAAGAAAACCCAGCCATGCAGGCTCAGACCATCTTGCCTGTGTGTGAGTGAGTGTGTGTGTGTGTGTGTGTGTGTGTGTGTGTGTGTGTGTGTGTGTGTGTGTGTGTGTGTGTGTCTGTGTGTGTGTGAGAGAGAGTGTGTGTTTGCGTGTCTCATATCTGAACTGTGTGTGTCTTGATAAATGCTCTTGTTTTGATCTTGGTTAGAATTGTAGATAGCTCAAGGAGACCAAAAGCGCCACCATGTGCATCAAATCAAGCTGACAAACCTGTGTAAAGGTAGCCTTAAAAAAAACTGGAAGATTTCGCTTTGAAAAAAAAAAAGCTTTCTGAGACAAAAGAATGATATCTTTTAACTTTTTTTCATGTTATTGGACGTATCCAATGTATTTGTACAGGTGAGAATGACTATACATTTTATACTGTTTTCTACTAATTTCCTTCATTAAAAAGACACCCATGTTTGTCCCTGATTTTGTATGAGCGTTGTTTTCCTTTATCATACTTATACACAAATACATCACATCTTCTCAGAGATATCCACTGTATTAGCAGGGGCTTCAGCCTTGTAGCCACAACCCATGGTTGAAAGATATCCCAGTGAGACGGTTATGGGACTGTGTTTATGTCCCATCATCGAAGAGTGTTCACATTGACTGCTGGGGTTTTCTGCAGCATGGTGTTGTCAACCCTTGATTAGCAAGGTCTGCTACATTTCCCCAACGTCACAACAACAAATGTTGTACGCTCAAGTTCTTGAGCATACGCAAAGAATAGTACTATACACATACAAAAGCTGAATGAAGCACAGCAAGTCTGTCACCGATAGCAGTGTCCCATCACAGCACACACAACGCGTTGCTTTCCCTTTTCAATTTTTTTTTGTTTAGCTTATTAGCATCTTGCAACATTCACTAGGTGTGACAGAGTCAGTCTCTTTGATGTGGTGTCTGAACAGCATGCAACCAACACCTACTGTTGTTGCCACTGGCAACCAAACCTGCAGGCTACCATTTTCCATTACATACACACTTTTTGTGTTTCAACCCACATTTTAGGGTCTCTCATTATTTGGATCTTGTCTGGGTTATGTCCAGTGATACCCCCTAAGACTTAAGATAACTAGTGTCCAGTTTTCTTTTTTTTTTTCACTGTGCACTGAGGTTGAAAGAGCACAGCGTGCGTGAAATGGGATCTCAGTATGTCCTCAGCATGGGTACAAGAGAAGGGTCAGGTTGACACACAGACCGGCGTGGTCTGGGGATATCCGGGCGAGTTTCGGAATGACTGTCCAAACTTCCGCTCGCAGTGTCAGGAGAGGAGAGGGAGATGGGAACGGACCAAGGTGCTGGGGATGTGAGTCCGATTTGGGAAAGCAGGTGAAGATGTTTGTTGCAGGTCTTCGCTGAGGGAATTTTCAAATGTTCTGAATGATTACCAGAGAATAAAAAGACAAGAGATGAGTAGATGGAAATAACATGAAAATAAATCATTTTAAAAAAGCATTGAAAAATTATGTCTCAACTTTTAAAATGTGTCTTTAAACAGATACATCACAAAAAAATTGGGGGACAAATCAATTAGCCTTCTTTCTACAAGGCCCGTAAGATTATATTTACTGGAAAATGCGGTTTGATAAAACCATATGTGTCGTTATTCTGTGCAACTGATCAAAAGCAATAGAATTCTAGAAGAACAAAACATTTCCTCAGCTTGTTGTTTCAAAGTCAACTTAACCACTGCGGAGCACAAATTATAGTGTTGCAAATTACTCTTTTTGCAAAGCAATCATCTAAAATTCACACATGCTAGTGTTATGATCCAAGCACTTTGTTTTTTTAATCAGCTTTCTCAAACATTTAGTTGTATAACACTAAATAGAATATGTAGGGAAACACTGTAACACTAAATAGAATACGTAGGGAAAACTCCAACATTTGCATGTTTGCAACAGGAAATACATACACACTCACATGCACACACACACAGTCCTGTAAACACATTCACGCATACAAATGCACACACACACACACACACACACACACACACACTCTCTCTCTCTCTCTCTCTCTCTCTCTCTCTCTCTCTCTCTCACACACACACACACACACACACTCTCCCTCAACACACACACACACTTTCTCTCTCCCTCTCTCTCTCTCTCTCTCTCTCTCTCTCTCTCTCACACACACACACACACACCTATCCACATGGATACATATACACAAAACAATTTAAAATGTATTTCATCATTTATGCCCATATGCTTATATACACATACAGAGAGAGAGAGAGAGAGAGAGACACGCACACACATTTACATCTTCTGTTCTCTAAACACATAGAGACGCACACTTAATGGTGCACAACTGGTTTTAATCTAGTGGTTCCTGCTTGTCTGGGCCCAGCAGGCACTCACTGACTGACAGTGAACCTGATAGGACGCTCTGATCACAGGGCTAGCCAGGGACTGGACGAGCTCGCCTATCTCAGCCATCTGACATGCCTGACCTGGCTAAAAATCACTACATCAACTTTATTAATGTCCTAAACCAAAACTTCTGCTTAGTTGTAAACACAACACACTCCTGATATGTGGCTGCACATGTAAAAGCACTACTTTTAATGAAGTAAACTGGCTCCAGGCGGTTTTCTTTCAATTTGACATAAAGGTTTGTCATTTTGTAACATTTTAACATCCCCCACTTCATAATTTGCATGATAGTTGAGTATTTAATAGCAATAAAATTAAGTATAAAGTATACAGACCATACTGCAAGTATATGAAGGCAGTCAGATGGCTTACATACTAGTATTGGATTTGATTTGATTTGATACAGATTAGTATTTGCATTATGATGCATTTTGAGCGAAATATGAACTAATTGTCATATATTATTCGTCCATAGACTATTTTCCAGTTTATAAAAGGTCAGTAGTTTGCAGGCTTAATTTATCTCAGTGTTTCAATACTTTCTATTGATTTGCGATCGTTCGTTTATTATTTTCAAAATCTATTCAGTAAGTTTTAAATACAGGCCACTATTTCTGATATGAATGCATATTACATTTTTTACATTGAGGAATGTACATATCTTACTAATTACTTTTGAAAAGATTGTAAAATTGAAGCCAAAGTAATGAATAAGATAAGAGTAAGAAAACATTAGTTATTTATTTATTTTGTCTCGTAGAAATGGCTTCTCTCTCTCTCTCTCTCTCTCTCTCTCTGTGTCTGTGTCTCTCTCTCTTGACACCAGTGACTGTTTCTCTTACAGTTATAGAAAACAGCATGAGGTACATACCTGCCTGTCTGCAGCGTGGTTTGCCCAGGGGAGCTGGATGAAAAGAGGGCAAAAAGGAGAGGAAGAGAGAGAAACTGAAGGAGGTGTGAAGCTCGAGAGGCTTGGGGAAGCATCAGGGTTAGCTCAGTTACATCTGACTATGAGGGCTGAGGACTAGGAGATGGGTTAGTCTACAAGACAGATTGGAGCTGGGTGGTTGAATTAAATAAATGAGATTTGTTTTTTCTTTTTACACAGACCTGACAGGACTTTTCAAGTAGAATTAGTCACCCTGAAAGGGTGAGTGTGGCCAGTACTGGGGCCTACAGTGGCACAGTTCTTTGCAGAAAGCAGATCAGATCACACAGGTTTCAGGCAAAAAATATGCCAAATTAGAGTGTTGGGGTGTTAGGTTAGGTTATGGAGGAGGCAAAGAACAGGAAAGGGAGAGGGTGAGGGGGGGTCAGGGAGTTTTGGGGTGGGTGGGGGTGGGGGTGGGGGTGGGGGTGGGGGTCGGGGTCGGGGTTTAGGAAAAGTGGTTAGTGCCCTGCTGACATGGACCAGGCTCCTTCCATCCTCCACACTGAGAAGGCGTAGCTGAGTCTCTCGTGGGCCAGGTAGTTGCAGCTGGCCAGCTTGGCGTCCATCTCGTCGCTCTGCAGCACCTGGTAGAGGAAGTCGATGTAGCGCGAGGCCAGCTTGAGGATCTGGATCTTGCTCAGCTTGTCCGAGGGCAGCGTGGGGATGATCTTGCGCAGCGAGGCGAAGGCGTCGTTGAGCGACTGCGTGCGCTGGCGCTCGCGCACGTTGGCGATGACGCGCTGCGTGTGCAGGTCCTCCAGCGGCGCCTCGGGCCCCGGCGGCCCCGTGATCACCGTGGAGATGGAGACGACGCCCAGGTTGGCCTGCGCCGCGGCCGCGGCCTGCGCCGACGGCGAGCTCTTCTTGGGCCGCTTGGGCCCGCTGGGCACCAGGCTGGTGGGGCTGGCCGAGGAGGGCCTGTCCTCGCCTCCGCCGCGCCCGCTCCCCGC
>NC_085002.1:20628812-20638812 GCF_963854185.1 Sardina pilchardus | reverse complement strand
TCACATGAAGACCTGTGTTGTTAGCAGAAGCAAAGAGATGCAACACACACACACACATACTGCACATGAACTGATGACACTGAAAATACGGTCATTAAAAAACATCCATGTCCGATAGAGAAAGGTAGAAGGAGAAAGAGTGGATGACAGAGAGGGATTGTTGGAAAGATAGAAAAGGACACTGCATAAGAAAGAAAGATAAAAAATTCCATGGGCTCTCATTTAACATCCTCACCCATTCACGCCCCATTCCCACATACCTCTCACTTCTACTCATTCATCTCCTCTCTGTGTCTTCTTACCCCCTAAGAAGCTAGGTCCAGGAGTGTAGTGTGCGTGCGTGTGTGTGTGTGTGTGTGTATGTGTGTGTGTGTGTGTGTGTGTGTGTGTGTGCCGTGTCAGGGTGTAATTGTAATTGTATGATTATACTAGGGGATGTATGTAAGAGTGTGTACTACATGTGTGTGTGTGTGTGTGTGTGTGTGTGTGTGTGTGTGTGTGTGTGTGTGTGTGTGTGTGTGTTTTGTTGTCAGGCATGGTTAAAAGTCACTGAGGATGGAGATGTCAGCAAACTCCTTGCGGTAGCGGTGGGCAGACAACGAGAGCACAAAGGCCCACTTCAGAGACATGAAGCTCCACACACACGACAGGAACAGGCTGTTGGGATCCTTCAGAGCTGCAGAAAACACACACACACGAACACACACACACACACACACACACACACACACACACACACACACACACACACACACACACACACACACACACACACACACACACACACACACACACACACACAGACACACAGAGAGAGAGACAGTGTTTCAATGTGGTGCAGCAAGACGTACAGTATCTGAGATTAAGGTACACAATCATACATCTTGTGTTATCATGCTAGCGCTGAGCAGTCTCCTCTTTTCAGAATGCATGCGCATATCAGGGAAACGCTCTCCAAGTCTGCTGTGTAAATCTCCTTGCGGTGTCTTTTTGCTCATGCCAAGACGCTACTGAATCCCAATGGAATTCCAAACCTTGACAAAAACAATTGTTAACTGCTGGCTGCACTTTTGTGCATTGTGGTTGCTTGTGGAGCTACAGCTATCTCCGAAAGCTGATTTCACAAACAAGCGTGCCGTTTTTCCCAAAGATGTGAATTTTTAAGGAACCAGAATGTGCAATGATAGTGCTTGCAAAGTGAAGCATTTGACTCTTCATCAGCTATTTTCTGTCCATTGACATGATGAGTGCTCAAATTGATGTGTACAAGTAGCCCCTTTGAGTCGACTTCAAAGAGACAACATTTATTGCCTGGCAAAGCTTAATGTTGAGCACTCTGATTGGAGTGAACTATTTTTGGAGTGCACACGAAACTAAATAAACAAAAGCTGAGTTTGTTGAAAATTTAAATAAACATAATAAATCAAAATCTGGTCTCATCAAACACTATTAGTTGGTAGTAGCAGGGGTGTATAAAAGCAGTATGACACATGGTTGGTCCTGATACCCTTTAGTAAACCCCACTCTCAACCAGGTCATACTGCTTCATTGAATATGTTAATAATCTCATTGTATATCAATATATAAAATTAGTAAGTAAAGTCTTCAAATTCAATTATTTAATTTTTTGTAAGTATTTTCTTCACAAAATGACAACCTAGTTTCACGCTAGTTGTACAAATCATTAATGGATGCTAGAGGAATCCTAGCCCTTAGATTAAATAAAACACAACCAATATATAAAAATTATGTTTTAAAACATTAAAAGTTGTCATAAAAGGCTGAAAAATCATATTCCGATTTCTATTTCTTTCATAGCCATTCAAGCCAAGTATGAATGTATCCAAGAAACTGGCATAACTGCCCCTGCTTGCATTCTTTTATCTTGGGAATTTACTTTGGTGTTGCAAGCAAGCACTGCAATCCACTAACTACAAGTATTGTTTAATATTTCTGAACCGTTTTTGAGTTGATTTGGAGAGAGAGAGGATAAGGAAAGAGAAAGTAGCAAGTAGATTATATTATTTGAAACACATAAACCATGCATTCTACGGCCTAGCCAATTGCCTGTTAAGTACTTTTACATTTGAGAGAAAGAGAGAGAGAGAGAGAATGCGTGGGAGAGTGTGTGGAAGAGAGTGTATGCGTGTGTGTATGTGGGGGGGGGGGAGAGTGTATGTGTGTGTGTGTGTGTGTGTGGGAGAGAGAGAGAGAGAGCGAGCGAGCTGGATACTCACATTCTTTACGTGTGATGGCCACCGAGAGGAACGTGATGAAGGCGATGATGGACAGGACAGAGAAGAAGATCCCCATGAAGAGGAAGAACTTAAGCCCCTTCAGCCAGGTCCGCCAGTAGTCCTGCAGGTACATGATGTGTGTGACCAGTGCCCAGAGGGCAAGCACACCTGATGGACACACACACACACACACACACACACACACACAGACACACACACACACACACACACACACACACACACACACACACACACACACACACACACACACACACACACACACACACACACACACACACACACACACACACACACACACAAAATCATTATACAATGACTCTTTTCATTAAGCCTTTTTCTGTTAAAAACCATGACAGCATCACCAAATCCATTTTCAAATAAACATGTCAGACTCATCTCAGCCAAGATGCACCTCACATAACACTTTGTCTTGATTTTCACTCATGTATAACCTGTTTTTCTAGTCTATTTTTGTCAGGGGTGTGATTCTGCAAGGCATAAGACTTTGTTAAATCAGCTGTGTCATTCTTTCTCACATGACCCTGGCTGTCTTGTGGCACATCACTTCCATAATTCTTTCAATGCTTAGTCACATCAGCTTCGACAGCTTCTGCTTTTCTGCCTGGGCCCTGGTCATATTCCCCTATTTCACAATTCTTTCGCTAAAGCCCACCTCCTCTGCCTCCAATGTCCTCCCAAAAATCCCCTTAGTCATGGCTAGAGTGGCATTTATTGCCTACAGACAAAAATAAACAATCAGCTCAGCATAACTGTATGTGCATGTTTTGTTTAAAAAAAAAGAAGGAATTTAGCATATGCTCACAGACACAAAAGCAGTTGGATTAACTGCAGACAATGGGAAGTCACTGAGGTGACAAATTCAACTTAAACATTCACAGTGTCCTAGTACATTTTAATACAGTGGAAAATAACAGATCTCAAAGTTCATCCGGAGCAAAGGGCTACGGAAGGTCTACACTCTTATGCAATGTAAATGAGTTACCTTGGAAAGATAGGAAGGCTATAGAGTGAGCATTCAATTGATACTGACACCCTGTTGATATCATATGTACTGTAGCTGACAAATCGGCTTGATGGCAATGCATAATCCCCTCTGATGAGGCTGGTGAATATGAGTGATATATGTTGGTAGAGATGCTATCTGTCAGGCCAGATCAGCAGACCTGATTTCAAAGATAACATCTTCAAAGCTTTACATAGACTGAACATGATTGATACAAAGAAGTGTTATATGAGTGCGGCCTACATAATAATGGCACTACAAACTATACATCGCCTGAGGGTCATTCTGTGTCAAATCAGATAAGGTTGTTGTTGTACAGTACTGTCTCAGAATTTATTCAAACCTGTATTTAAGAATGGGTACCACAACCAAGGCTAGTAAAATATTTCTATTGTTTTCAGCCCATGAAATGATTTCAGTTTTACAGCCTGAAAATCACATTATTTGCAAAGCAATGTTTGGCCATTAATATGAGTAAATGATTATTCATAGACAGCCCAAACTTTGTACGGTGGAAGACAAACATGTTCTCAGTATGACTGGACCATTACAAGTTTGTACAGCATGCTCATTGACATCCTACAAGGGCCCTAGATTTGGAACAAAAGTGCAAAAAGACATTAAGGGTATGAACTTGTTTTGTACACATCTGGTATGGTAAAATCATTTCTTTACATACTTTTCTTCTCATGTTGTACCAATATTTGAGCTTTCCACATATAATGGGCTTGACAATTTTAAGTATTAAAAAAGGGAAGGTTGTGTTTTTCGGTCATTTTCATAGGATTAAAAGTATGTGGAGTACCTACTGTAGTAGGCACTTGAAAATCTATGTTTTGGCTCAACATTAGTAAAGTGTTGTACTGATATAATGATTATGAAATAATGCTTGATGTCTCAATATCACCTGGTTTGCATTTTGTTACATATCTATATTATGCAGACAAACTTTGAGCAAAATCTGAGATGGTGTAGCAGCCATTTTCCTGAATTTTGTCTGATTTGACACAGTAAGCTTAAGCCTACTTGGGTAGTTTGAGGGTTAAGCTTAACACCTGACATAATCCACGTCTGTGTCTGTGTACCTCAACATTTGTGATGACATTAACTAACTTACACATTTGTAAAACATAACCACTTAAGTCTACCATTAAACAGTTTTTTGTCCACTCCAACACACTTTCTATATGAATATGCCATGTTGGGAATTTATTTTGATTATTTTATTGACACACGTCATACTTTTATAATAGTAATAGGCCTAGCCATAATGCAGGGATTTTAATTAATTGCAGAAACGTGTAGTAGGCCCAAGCTAAAGCAAAGTAATAAAAATGTGCCCCGAGCAGAAAGAAAGTGAACTCCTGCAAGAGGACCATGTTGATATGCCCTCACTAAACACAGTATTTCCTGACCCATGCAGGCAAATACATCTGCTTCATGCACCATAGGCCTATGTCTTTGAGTCCATCATCAAGTCACAGTCAAACATAAGTTATATAGGCCTACTGTCAATAGCCTACAACAGCCTGTCATACAATCAGTCTTACTTAAATAAATGAATGAACCTTAATTTTGAAGTTTATACAGATGTTGTTTGAAGCACACAAACAAATGTTGTTTATAATTTCATAAACACTTAAAATATAGCCTAGGCCTAGGCTACTACACAGTGAGAGAACCAAAAACATCATGTCTGAAAATTACCATTAATGTCAGATAAGAAAGTGAGATGTTATGTGATTCTGTAACAGCACATGTGGTTAAGGTACATTCTCTGGTAATAGACTATTACCTACAGTAACCCAGGATTTGACGAACCATGTTTGACTTATACTTTACCTGACAAGCCGCCCATTGCTCCTGTCCATGGTTGTTTATATGCAACATTCCACACCAGAAAAGCGGAGAATCCCATTGCCATGCCAAAGGCAGCATAGCCTATGCTGATGTATGTTTTATTAATCGCCATTGGGATGCCGATTGCGACAGCAGTCACTCAATAAAAACGATCGTCGCGAATACAGAAGTTCACTAGTTGATAGGTCAACTAAGCCTTGAATTCATAAAACACGAAGGATCACTTAGGCTACTCTAAAAATAGTATATTATGAAACAAACACCCGTTCATCAACAAGCGCGTTGTCCTGAACTACTGATTATCCACGAAGAAACGGTTCATAAATATTCCAGTTTCTGAATGTTTTAAGGGCTCATTGCAAGACAGCGACAGTTGCAGTGTCGTGTCTTTATCGAGCATTAATGACAGCTAGCAGCTGTATTGTTTTCCATGTTTACAATCTAAGCACCAAAGGTAGCCTCGAAAAATAGCACCAATGATAACAGCTACCGATGAGCATGCGAAGAAAATACTTCCCACACGAAACAGTGACGCCTGTTGTTTCGGAAGAGTATTGAATTTCTTATGACATGGTCAAGTCAAAATATAGCTCATTTCATACACAAAGGTCATTCAATGTGCTTTACATAAACAAAACCAAAGGGCAGTATGGTGACTTCGTCAGACAGAGAGCATTGTGCTACTGTAAACACATTTCCCACAAGATAATGTAAAATATATAATAATTATTTTCCCCAAGATATTTAGAAGTGAAAAGGTAGGCTATTTTCTGTTGCTGTGCCTAAAGCATCAGTCAGCTACACTTTAAACAAATATAAAGAATCATCTAAATATCTTGAGGAAAATGATTCTTATATCATTTTTGAATCTGAACATTCAGTCATATAAGGAGATTATGTTAAATAAAAGAAACACCTATCGTGCCATCTTGATGTTTTCATGCTCGAATAAAATACATTTTAGCACATTGAAACCTTAGTTTGTTGTTAGACTCTGTCACAGAAGATTTTGTGTCAGTAGTATCACTCTGTAGCCTAGTCTAAAATAATCACTTCTTACAAACTGGAAAATGGTATGCTAACTGGTTAGATAACTGACAAATGGGGTGCAGAGGTGAAATGTCAGCTAAGATGTACAAAATTCCAGAGTGATGCAAATGTCAATGTAAGACAGGAAGCCAATAAAGCAATGTTCTCATCATGCATGCAGTTCCCACTGTGCAAGCTTTATGATTGGGAGTTGATCAGATTGCGTTATTTGGCTATCAAATGAAGTCAGATGACTACCTGTATAGCCTACTGATCAGGTAATCCCATCAATGGGTCTCTGCTTCCCTAATGGCATAAGCATATTCTAGGATGACAATGTCAGAATTCTATTGGCTCAAGGTACGGAAACATATTCAGGCAGCAAGCATGAGGAGTAATTTTCACACATAAATTGGCCACCACAGAGTCCTGACCTTAAACCCATCAAAAGTCTTTGGAATGTGCGGGAGAGGTTTAGTTGCCGTGGGTTTCCTGTTATCCACACAATATCTCAGCAAAAATTAACGCAACCCCCTGATGGAAATAAATGTAGTGATGCCATGGAAAATGAAAGCAACGTAATCAAAGTTCATCATTGCATGTTAATTAGTCCCCTGGGAGTCTGAGCTCTTTTTAAGGTTAGGGTAAGGTTTTTAAGGTTTATTCTATCTGCTAGTCCCATGAGTTTAAAAAGCTTCCTTCCTCACCCTGAGTATACCCTCAGTAGTTAACTAACATAAGAGAACACACACACTCACATACTGTGTAAAACACACACACACACACACACACACACACACACACACACACACACACACACACAGGACAGAGAGAGAGAGAAATGTACTTTAAAAATGATGCAAATTGCATGTGTATTGTAAAAGTGACCATTTTATTTTCTTCAAAACAGCTATATACAACAACATGAACACATTATTTTCTCCCAATATGGGAAAATAATATTTTCTTCAACAAAACAATGACACATTTTTAATGTATATTAAAATATTCTCCACACAGAAGCGAAAAATGTACAACTCAAAAAGGACCAGGAAAAAGACACAAGGATTGTCTCATAAACAAGATTACATGTAGATGTTGCAGTCAAAAACATAATTTCAAATACATACCCACACATATTAAATGAGCTAAAAGTAAAGGAATTCAAAGGGCTGTAAGTTGAACATTCATCATATGGCTTTTTAAACTCAAATTGGCACGACTGAAGGTCATTTTCAAATAAAAGGCAAAATGGACATTTGTCGGATCCATGTCTCAATCCCCTAAAAAAACTGGTAGCTTATCTAGAATACATATGCCCTGATATGCACCCTGTCTGCATATCATTGAAGTGTAATTAGTATAAACATTTGTGCCTAGTCTTCTTTGGTATTGTGTTGTATTACACAGACTTTAAGCAGATTAAAATACTTACAGTACTCATGAGTAGTAGGATATTCAAGTAGATCCAAACATAAGTATATATGAAGGTGTGTTCGTGTGAAAATAGAGCACACCTTAAAGACACTGATCTAGTTCTACCATTGGTGAAATGATGATTCATATATATTAAACAAACAAACAAAAACAAAAAAATAGGTGAAGTGCATGGATAATGGGTTTTTGTTTTCAAGACCTGAGGACTACTTTGTCTGGATGTGAATATTGCAGTCTTCCCTGGACATTATGAGAACCCACGCAACTGAAAAGCAGGCCGCTGGGACAACCTTTAGACTGGAGACAGGATGTGAAGAGCATGTGACAGTTGAAAACAGCTGATGTGTGTTTTCTGCCTGACACAGAGTGTTCCAATGTATATATGCAAAGTATGCAAGGCCACAAGGTGAATTTTGTCTTCATAAAAAAAAAACTAAAAAAAACTTAAAGAGAGCTTTAGCTAGACTAGTGTCCACTTTTTCCCTTCTGCCAACCCTGAACTCCACTGGCAGTGCTGGGGCATTCAGGGTAGTGGAAAAAAGACCTGCAAAACAGGCTACATAGCTGAGTGTGACTACTGTATGTGATGCTCCATCATCTTAGCTCCCTCTCGACTGTCAAAACACACAAACTTGATTCTTTGGCTTCATGACTACGATAGCATACATTTGACAAATTGGATGCTATAGGTCTGCTCTTCAGGATTTTAACAAACTTTGTCAGAGCTCAGCTTCTGACAACAACTATTGTCCAAAGCGAAAAGTACACGGAGCTTGAGATTTATTAAAACTTGGACGTGAGAACCACAGGTAATAACTGGCCAGTTTACTCTTCCAGTTGTACTGAGACAGATAAACGAGACAGATAACAAACATCCACAGGCAATAAAGCCCTCAATATAAATAATTTAGCTGTGCTTGTGATTTACTTTTTGCAAAGAGCCCTTCCAGGTTTCATGAAAGAAATGTGCCTTTCCGAGGACAACTAAATCAGTGCTTCCATTGGGGTTGCCAGATATCACTCTTCTTTGTTTTAATCCACTTAACTGTTTGACAAGCCACTGAGGTTGTAGAGATGCTGTGGGGGGGGGAAGCTCTGAAGAGTCCAATTCTGTAAAAGTACGTCACTTGGCATCCCCTGCCTAACCCATAGGCTGATGCAGACTGTTCTGTGGCAGGGGGTTTTAGTCACATGACAAACATAGCAGTCACGCCTGCATCTAAATGCCATTGATTGGGCCTTTAGTGCAGTGAAGTGGGCCCTGCAGTAGGTCCTGCTTCATCAGACACAGGTTCTCACTTTCCCTCATGGAACTTGGATTCTGCTGCTTCTTGCCTGCGGTTTTCGAAGTGCAACCCGGGCCAGCTGGGATCAGTGGTTTTGGTTAGGCCTCTGATGAAGCCTGGGGCTTGAGTTGTGCCTTCTCCATGGCTGTCCCATAAGGGTCAGGTCGCTTGAAGAAACCCAGCTGCAGAGATGACAGGAGGAAAACAACGAGATTCATGAGCTCCTTCATTATTTTGTGGTGAATATACAGTTGGCTCTCCCTGAAAGATACTATAAAAAAAACTTTTCCAGTGAATAAAAAAGCCAATCTGGAAAGCTTGAAAACGAAATAATAAAACAAAAAACACATTGTTTTTTTTGTTGATGTCTGATTGTTTCATTCCCAAAAATAACATCACACAGCACAGTTTTAAATCAGGTTTTAGAGCAAAAACAACAACATGTTTCTGCTTTTACAAAGACACTCAAGTTCTTAAGCTAGGTTTGCCCTTCCCTGACCTTGTATAAAATGTATATGACTAGTGCCAGCAGTAGCAGTCCAGCCAGTATAGCCAGGATGATGATCCACAGAGGCACAGCATACGGGTTCTCTGGATTAGCCCACACTATTGGGGTCACGACCTGCAGGCCAGACAGGAGCACAGCAGACAGACATGCAACACACAGCATTAATGGTGAAATACAACCACTCGGATCCAATGAGTTAGTGAGAACTCAGGGAGAAAGAGAGTGTGTGTGTGTGTGTGTGTGTGTGTGTGTGCGTGTGGCGTTGGCTCGATGGCGTTTAAGCCCCTAATGTCGTCTATCAGGCAGCGCTGCCAATGTCAACTTAAAGGCACCTAATCTTGAACCCTAACCCTAGCGCCTTCCAGGCAGCACTGCCTTGAATACAACATTGGCGGCATAAAACACATAGAAACCACACAAACACACACATTTCATTTTATTCTTACGGAAATATATTGATAGTATGTGTATGTCCAGATGTCTTATATAATAACTGCTTTGGCAATAATAATATGAGTGACCTTGTCATGGCAATAAAGCATTTTACAATGTTTCGACCACTCAGGTCTTCGTCAGGTAGATGAACCTACCTGATGAA
>NC_085002.1:20621312-20623812 GCF_963854185.1 Sardina pilchardus | reverse complement strand
GGGCATACCTGCGGATCTGTAGGTCGAACTGGACAGTTTTCTGTGAGTCCCGGACTCTCGGCACGGTGAAACGAAGACCGGCCCACAACTAGAGGACCGAAAGAAGAAGGTGAGACAACAGAGAGCTTATAGGTTATTTACATGTAGACAGAGACGGAGACAGAGAGTGAACTGGATAAAAATGAGTACATTTAGAGATAGATGGATGGGGATGTGGGAGAGAGAGAGAGGAAGAGAGAGGGGGTGAAGGAGAGAGAGAGAGAGAAAGAAACTGTTTGTTCTTACACTTGTTCCAGACTTCATAGGGTTTCCCAGATCACAGCTGACAAAACGAGTATCATTCACTGCTGCATAACTGCAGGTCAGCTGGGTTAGCGACTGAAACACATATAAACACACACACACACACACACACACACACACACACACACACACACACAATTATTTGATCATTGCTACGATAGTACAACCTCAATCACACAACACATACACACACACACACACACACACACACACACACACACACAAACAGACACACATACCCCCCCCCCCCCCCCCCCCCCCCACACACACACACACTTACATGGTTGTTTCTGGCGATGCCACTGTAGTCAGCCTCTGGTGGGAGGAGCACATACAGATCTGCTTCATAAGCCCCACCTTCGCCCTCGTTCACAGCATTAAACGTCAGAGTCAAGACATTTTCATCCCCCAGATACACCTCCTCTCGATCCCTTCACACACACAAACAGAAAGAGAGAGAGAGAGAGAGAGAGAGAGAGAGAGAGGCAGAGGGATTCAAAATTTTTAATGAACATGTTCATTTCATTAACAGTACCACCCCATACCAAAGCCAATAATAATAAAAAAAAATCTCACGGCTTTAATTAGACGCCTCAAGTCAACACAGTGGGCAGCTGTCTGCCTAAAAGTAAATTCACTTTTCCAATATGTCCCCTGACGCGTGACTTATTTTGCAGTTTTTCAGCCTTCTGTATCAAATATTTCTGCACATGAATACCACAGTGTAAGGCTGTAAAGTGGAGTCACCATCAAGATGTCACTTGCAAATGTGCTGTATCCAGTTTAGAGATTGAGAAAGACTTGGGTGTAACCCGTACCCTTTGTCAAGAGGGCTGTTTACATGGAATGCTTTTATAGGCTTCTTAAGAGCCGTAGACTAATTTGGCCGAGGCTAATATTGTTGAAGGTCGTTCCCGTGATGTCCAAGGACAACACAGTGACCACACAGCCACTTCCCTCACAATATGAAATCATCAGGCCATGTTGAAGCCATCAGTGGAGCTTATGAAATGCTGAAGAATGTGCTGCTATTGTCAGTATACACACCATCTGTTATTTTCACCTAACAATGGTTGCGATACATGCAGGAAATAGCTTCATATTTGCAGCTTTCTAGTGAAACACAGTGAGTAGATCGGTATGAAATACAAGCAAGAAACCTTCAGTCTTAAGGGCTGTTGTTCACACCAAGAATGATAACTAAAACGATAACTATAAAAAATATCTTTCTCGTTAATATGAACGACGGCATTCACACATAAACTATAACGATAACGACATGAAGAACGATTTCGTTGTGGATTACTTTCAGAGTGATTTTGAGGATGATAAAAAGCCAATCAGAACCCATCGCATTTTAGCCATCACATTCATTAATACAAGGAGAGACTTTGCCTTTCTTTGGTCAGTGTGGGTGCTTTTATTCAGTTATCGTTATAGTTATCGTTCTTGGTGTGAATGCCAATTTACAGTAGTTAATTTTTGGCTCAGATCAGTTTATATATCGGCATTGGTATGTAAACATGTTTCTCACAGATAACATGACACATTATTTTCCACCTCTTCAGATACAAAAGCAACACCTTGATGTTATCGTCTCATTTCACTGAGAGTGTGGGGCTCTCTCATTGTAGTGTGTGCTGAAGGATTAGTTTCTCCTCACATACATCTTTTCTTTATTCTAAGTGCTTGAGAGGGCAAACGCGAGGTCTGATTGATGTCAGGAAAGCAATGTCTCCTACAGTATAAACCCAGTGTGGCCATAAATTACAAACACACACACACACACACACACACACACACTTAACCCAAACATGAGGAAACAGAGCGAGAGGGAGAAAGAGATTGCAACATTTTTAACACACACCACACAGAATCAGAAAGAAAGAAAAAAAAGAGAGAGAGAAAGACTGAGACAGAGATTTCAGCATTTTTAATTAACATTTTCATCTCATTAACTGTACCACCTCATACCAAGGCCAATAAAAAAAGATAATTCTCACAACTTTAATCAGACGCCTCGAGTCAACACAGTGGGCAGCTGTCTGCCTAAAAGTCAATTCACTTTTCCAATAAGTCCCTTTCAAATATTTCTGCACATGAATACCACAGTGTGAGGCTGTAAAGTGGAGACATCATTAAGATGTCACTGGCAAATGTGCTGCATCCCGTTTAGAGATTGAGAAAGACTTGGGTG
>NC_085002.1:20588812-20611312 GCF_963854185.1 Sardina pilchardus | reverse complement strand
AAGCTTAAGACAAGTTAATAAGATCGGCCATTATCTTGACACGAATTCCCAGGAGGAAACAGTACACCCTGGAAAGTACTGCTGGATTGTTACAGCACTTACAAGAGACATGGAGGAATTCAAAAGGGGGGCTCTTTCACTTCTCTTCCTTTGCTGTGATGACTGATGTTGTGAGGCACACCCTGACCACTGTGTCTCCATAGACCCACTTACATAAAGCGGGCGAGGGGAAAAAAATACTCTCACAAGTTGGACACTTGAGGGGACTTCAACCACGTGTGTACAGTATGTGTATGTGTGTGTGTGCATGTGTGCTTGTGTGTGTGTAAAGTATGTGTGTGTATGTGTGTGTGTGTGTGTGTGTGTGTGTGTGTGTGTGTGTGTGTGTGCGCACGTGTGTGAGCGTGTGAGCCTGCGTGTGTGAAATAAGGCGTAGCTCTTTGTCCTGATGTTCGGCCTGTGAAAGCCAAACAGTATCTCATCCAGTCTGAATGTTGGTTCTCCCCACCAAACTCCTCCACCCTCTCCCTGTGGAGCAGCACACACACTGACCATCACTTCTGCCGAACCAGGGCCTCAGGGTGTCAACACACCAGCGAGCCTGTGGATCCACCCAGCTGACCAACACCACAAATTAGCACGGCCTTCGCTAGTAAGTCCACCAGGCTCAAAGAAAACCATTGTGAAGGATTTGAACGCTGCTATCGTGAAAATCCATCTCATCACATCAGATGTTCCTATCAAAGTCTTCATCAACCATCCTGTGAAGTACACACTGCGGTGCACTTTAAGTTATATAACAGCTATTACTGAACATCTTTGGCCTGTACTGTACCTCCTCCTGTGCACCAGTGCCTTACACAGCATTAAGGATACCAACAAAACGTCTTTTGTTGAGGGCTGGAGCTATGATTCCAGCCAGTATCGTTTAACCCTCACTTTGAAGTATCTAAAAATATTCCACATTTTACTTTGTTTTCTCTAAATTTCAGCGGATGGAAGGAATTTCACGAGACTATTAAAGACAGAAAATGCTCTGTGCCCAGCCCCCCCCCCCCCCCCCCCAACCCCCCCCCCCAACCCCCCTCAACTTGTTTCTTGTTTCCATCAACACTTGGACAGGTTGCTGGAATAAGTTAAGCAGACTCTTTGACATTTTCCAACTGGTATTTAATGACTGGACATTCTCCGACTGCATTTCCTCCACGTGCTGGGGAACGCTTGCCCAATCTCAAGAGGGAAAACAGCCTTCTAAAACTCAATTTACAAGCCTGAGAGGCAGTTGATTGCTCAAAGATAATGCCAGTGTTTAACTAAAGTTGCTAAATTAATATGCAGAAACAGATTCAGACAGAAAACTCTTGTCAGCAGAAATATTCCTATGTCTTGGAATAGTTCAGTGTCATAATAGAAATGGTCATCTTCGTCATCATAATTGTCATCTCCATCATCATCATCATCATCATCATCATCATCATATCCATACCCATGACCATCATCATGCCAAACCAAAAGAATCCAATGGAAAGCTTTGACATACCACGATGAAGGGATGGTTCCATTCTCATTGGTCACTATGCAGTTCTTCTCTTCAGGGTTGATCATGGTGGGCTGCACTACTAAAGTGGCAGAGGCATTCACAATGGGTCTGGCCCTGAGATGGAGAACAGCGAGCAGTGAGAATCACAAGGAAGGGAGACCAATTGGCATATTTGAACACATCAAGGTAAAAGAGACACACCTGTACAACACTGCCTTGTCTACTCCAAAGGCTCCAACAAGAAGATCTAGAAGAAACAGGTACAGATCAATTGGATGTGAATGATACATTTGAATTGATCCTTTGACAGATGTGGTATTGCAGTGATATAATGTTGATGACTACACTTTGTTTTGTTTTTATTCAGAGGGGCTTTAAAATGACTTCCCACGAAGAAAGGCTTAACATCAGTCAGAGACTGGTCTTCTCATGACGTGAATAGTGCAGTGACATATGGACAGACGCGCACCTGGATAGCCATTCTCGTCCAGATCTTTGCTTCCTTGGATGGAGAAACCAAACCCTGTGGGAAGCACACCGGTAGCCCATTGGCCAGTCAGCACCTGAGAAGGTGTGTCGCTCAATCCAGCTGTTTGTCCGTTGTAGATGAGGACCAGGCCTTGCCCGTCCTCCCCACCAAAAGGGCAACCAATGGCTACATCTGGAAGAGACATTACACATCAAAATGGGCACAGATTCTGTAGTGAATGGCCAAGGGTGTGTGTGATGACAAGGTGATGACAGTTAGGGCTGCAACTAACAATCATTTTCAACATCAATTAATCTGCTCATTATTCTCTTGATTGATGGATTGATTGTTTGATTAATTGAAAAGTCAGAAAACAGTGGAAAATCTTTTTTTGGTTTCTCAAAGACCCAAGATTATGTTTTCCACTGTCTTGTTTTGTCCATGATATCCACAATGCGTAGTTTACTGTCACACTGTCACAGAAGAATAAGCAAAGCAGAATACAGTATAATCAAGTTTAAGAAGCCAAAAGAAGAGAATTTTAAGAAACCAATACCAATGGACCAATGTATTTGGTGATTAACTTAATAGTTGACTACTAATCAATCAGTCGATTAATTGTTGCAGCTTTGAAGATAAGGTAACAATTCCCCATATAAAGGAGATGAAAGATCAAAAGAACCAAAGTCAGAGGTGTAGAGGTCCACAACAACATCCATAAGCTGCATGGAGTAGCTGCTTTCACTCATCAGCTGGGGTGACCTGATCCACAAATTGCACCAAGTATCGTGTCCAGATGTTTTGAAACGAGATCCCCTCTAAACTGGAGTGGACGTCCGCTCTGATGCCGGTCTGCTCACCATTGTACCCGTCCTGGTCCAGGTCTCCCAGGGCGGCGAAGGAGGCTCCGAACCGGCCGTAGGTGTGCGTGCCGCTCAGGTGTGGCGCGGGCAGGAAGAACAGCGGAGCCGTCTGCAGGTAGACATAGACGCGGCCCACCTCCTCCAGGTGACCGCCAGGATGGTGGAACATGAAGAGAGGCGCCCCCACCAGCAGATCCACCAACCTGGGGAGGATAAGACGAGGAAACATAGATCAGGGTAAAGGTGGATAGACTGATAGATAGATAGATAGATAGATAGAGAGATAGAGAGATAGATAGAGATAAATAAATAGAGATACATCCTGTCCCATCATGAGTATAAACATTACTATATTAATATAGAAGGAAACAAAGAAAGGGTATAGATAGATAGATAGATAGATAGATAGATAGATAGATAGATAGATAGATAGATAGATAGAATAACAGAGACGGTAACTAATAGCAGCTTGTGCAGTTTTACTGTATACAGGGAAATCATGCATTTGTCTGGAGTCTCCCTTGAATACATAACTGCAACAAGACTCTTAAACTGCCACAGGCAACCATCTCTACAACAGAGGGAGGGAAACACTAATATATCTTCCCACTGGAATGATGGGAGAAATAAGGGAGGAGGTTATTCCTGTAAGCATAGTTTCCCAAATCACATACGCATGCTCTCTCTCTCTTTCTCTTTCTCTTTCTCTCCCTCTCCCTCTCTCTCTCTCTCTCTCTCTCTCACACACACACACACACACACACACACTGTTTCTCTACATCCTGTCCATTCTCACATAAAGGCCCTGTCCGCTCACTCACCCGTCATTGTTGATATCTGCTGTTGCCACTGCATATCCGAAGTACGAGCCCATCTGGAAAGCATCAAAACTGCATGAGAAAGTTCAGCACATCACAGGTACAGTACTTCTGCTCTGAACTCCCTCTGCTGTGCTTGATTCTGTTGTGTGCAGCCACGATGGTAACTTAACATCATGCATCAAACCATAACATAGACAAACACACACAGCTGGGGCTGTAACACTGAACATCTTCCGTGGTCTGGCAAACTGCTTAGCTGTAAAGACAGCTTGGAATTCAGAGCAGCCAGACAATGTTTTTGAACCTTTTCTCTTATGGCTCTTTTGGACCCAGTTACAGTAAGATGTTAACAGAGCAGGAGTGTAGTATCTCTCTCTTTAAGAATCTCTCCAGGACTTCTTTCCCAACAAATCTAACCCCCCTTACATGCCTAACTCACACTTACTGTGTATGTTGTACTTAGATTGCTCCATGCTTACTCCAAGCTCTCCTCATTTACTGAAACTTGATTAATTGTTTCTAATTTCTAAGTCACTTTGGATGATGCAATAGTGCCAATCATACCACCACATGATTGTGGACCCATAAAGACACTTCACTGAATAAAATTGTTGGTCAAATGAGTTAATGTTGTTCTTGACAGAGAATTGACAGGTTATGGGAAGTTCTAGAGATGGAAGAAGAGGAAAAAGGACACATCTCAAACTAACCTGTTCACCGGTGAAGTTCAGCATGGACTTTAGATTGGTTCCATTTAGTAAAGATACCTAGCATAGCACAAGCAAGGGTTAGCATATTTTGCGCCTGTGTGGTAGAACTGTCAAACATTTCATATTCATAACAACAGTAACTTAACTGCTGCTGAGAAATTTTATATGACTTAAAAATCATTACACAAGTAAACAAAAGGTCATTTTTAGAGCACTTTCTGTCAACTTAGAGATTTGAACAATATTCTGTGGTTTGGTATGAGCTAATAACACAATAAACACACATAATAACACAAATAATGTTTTCCTCATTAACATCTCATTAACGTTGTATCATCAGTCTTTTCTTTTCCCTTCAGTTGTCTCCCTTGCCGCTCTCTAACTCCCTTGCCCTGTTTGGCATTCTATGATGGCAAACAAAATACCAGCAGAACAGCTCATGGATGAGTATTGTGAGAACTCCTTACTAAACCATACAGCATGACTCCTTTGGGGACCCCTGTTACAAAATCTGAAGGAGACAAAGACATAAAAGAGGACATGTTAACACAATGAAACCAAACATTCAATTAAGCTTTAATTAAATGATCAGCATAAACAAACCCATGCAAAGTGTGTGTGTGTGTGTGTTTGTGTGTGTGTGTGTGTGTGTGCGTATGCATGTGCGTGCATGTGTTCGTGTGTATGTGTGTCTGCGTGTGTTTTACAAAGTACAAGCACGATACCTTCAGTATCATCTCCACTGAATTCTCCAACAGCCACAGAGTAACCTAACAAAAGGGGGTTGGGAAAGCAAAGTTAGAGAGAGAGAGAGAGGAAGAGGGGATGAGAGACAGAGAGAAAGAGAGACAGAGACTCAGATGGCAATAACATGCACAATGGCTTTTCAATTGAAAACACACAACTGGCGTCCATAAGCATATTCCCCTCCATAAGACGCCCCCTGGAGAGCCTCACCGAGGTAGCTGTCATCATAGCTGCTCTGCACCTGCCTGGTCTGCACCTGCCCGGCCACCGACAGCAGGAAGTAGGAAGGATAGAAGGCCTTCACTATTTCCTCCGTAGTGGCTGTGATCAGCTGGCCTATAGGGATTGCAGAGGGGGTAAGGTTAAGAAAGGCCAAAAGATCAACTGCATCCAGAAACATTCCAGAGGCACAAGCAACTAATCACAAAGATAATAGAACGTCCATCCTGACAGATTTTACTGCAAACGGTCACCTTAGACATTCAAGGTAACCCTTAGCAGTACGGAGCATATGCTCCAGGGGGGCCTTCCATATAGGCTATATGTAACATTTAACAGATGCAACATGTAAGAGATAATGTATGCTTCAGTGGTCAGTAAAGGAGAATAAATCTTGACAGGATGATCAGGACCCCCTTGCAGAGCAGACCATACATTATCCCGCTTTTTATACAGCTACTTGCCAAATCGAGAAAAGAAACTTCATACGACATGCATTTCTTCATGCCTGTTCCCATTTTGTAGCTTCTGACGAGAAATAGTTCTTCATGCAAATAGAACTTTTAAGTTTCAGGTGTTTTTTTTCAGTTTCATACAGACTTGTGCTCGTGAACAGACTGCTTGTGGAACGATAAGCACAAAACCCGTTGCCAATAGCAGCAGTCATTCATATACAGTATATATATATATATACAGTATATATATATTTTCTTTTTTTTCTGCTTGTGAACAGACTGCTTGTGGAATGATAAGCACAAAAGCACGAAAGCACAAAACCCGTTGCAAATAGCAGCAGTCATTCATATACTGTATATATATATATATTTTTTTTTTTTGCAGCCCATTTAATTCAGTAGAACTTTCAACCGCATTCTCAGACGTTAAATAGGAAGACAATAACAAGGCCACGGGTGTCAGTCTTATTGCTTTTTAAATACGACAAAGTGTGGTCAGTTATGTATAATGGCTTTAACAAGCTCTTCAATTTTCATTATGTGTTTACTTCATTCATATCTGTGGAAATTAGATGGGATAAAAACCTCTCATAGTGGTTTCTGAATGCCTCTATCGTGACACATTTTATGTTGCTTTCCCATAATGGCCCTAGGCATGGGCACAACCATGTTGTATTTCTCAGTTCATGAATTGTGACAAGTGTGGATATGACAAATCCTTGGATCAGTGAGGAGGTTTCCGCACATTTTCTTTTTTACCACTAACACACAACAACATGTCTTAAAACGACCCATCGCAACCTGCTTTCATTCACTTCAATCCTCTGGCTCTTTGGACAGTCCTTTGAAAGCACTGATGACTTGGCACCCCATGCTTTTGTCCTCTGAGACTTAGATGTGGGTAGTCAGTGCAGGCTCCAGGCCAACTGACATTCACAATATTAACTGCATATCTGGTCTACAGCTCACAAGCATATGAGATATAAAGTTCCCAACTGATTAGCATGTACACTGGAACTATTCACAAATCAAATTTCTTAGGATGCTATCATTGCATTATCCTTCTAGCCATCCTATTGATGCGCAACCTAGATGATGCTAAGTGAAAATGTCAATGGAACTGTGGAACATGCTGAAAAATTGACTCCTTACTAAAACAAACCACATGACTCCTTTGGGGTTTCCCAGATACAAAATATGAGTCTGTTGACAGTAAGACATCACCGGACAGTCCAGTAAAATGGTTTAGTTTTAAGAACATTGCTGAATATTTTCAGTGCAGCCAGGTAATTGAGTGCTTTTCCAACATCATAAACCAAGCTCAAACTCCATATAATAAAAACCATATAATTAACAGACTAATGCACACCTACAGTAGTATGTCCTGTAAGTGTCCACAATACCCACTTACTCATTCCAAAAGCATCAATACTGTGCCAAGCTCATGCACACCCTATGCTTTTAAGTAAAGGTCAGTGTGACTGCATTTGCATCATGCTCACCTTGCCAATAGAAACTTCCAGGTCCCCCAAGAACAACTTTCCCATCCTGCGAAAAACAAAGAGCTCACTGAATTTCACAATAAATATATTCAAAGCACTGTATTTTCCCGTTTCTTGTTTTATTTTTGTCTTTTTCTTTTATCAAATAATCCTCATGGGAATTATGTTGACTAAAAACATTCCCTGTCTTTCATAAATAATGATGTAATGACAGCAGTCCTTGTTCCGTGACTGGGTGTACTGTACCTGAGTGAAGTCAGCACTGAACCCCCCTTGGCAGTAGCCCTGGCCGGCAGGACCGTGTCTCTCTGTGGTCGAACACAGGAAAAACAATCTCAGTCTCTGGTCTGATTTGCTGTGGTCTACACCACCCCACATTACAGTAATTAAAGGAACCGTATGTAGGATTTTGGCCAAAACTGGTACTGCAATCACTTTCATAATACTAGAGCCTAGAGCGGTGTATCCTAACTACAGCAGAGCTGGCAACCCAAATACTTTGTGATTATTAGATACTGTAGGTGGAGGGTGGCGCATCAGGCTAAAACACAACATGTAAACATTAACATTGAGGGCAGCAACTTTTTAAAATGACAATATCCTGGCCTGACAACTATCAGTGATACAAGTATTTGAAATGAGCATGCTTTCTGAATGCCTAGTGACATATCAGGGCCATTTTATGATTAACTGAAATACATATATTACATACGGTTCCTTTAAAGGAACACTCCAACTTTAGGGAAGTAAGCTTAGACTAGCCATAAGCTACTGGTATAACCCATTTTCACTGAACTATGCTAAGCTAGGCTACTGGTGTTAGACTGGGTTATTGCACACAAAGAGGAAAGAATGATATGTTTCCTCTTATCTAACTCAATAAGCAAATGAACTTATATCCCAAAACAGTTGGTGTATTTCTTTAATGTGTGTATGGGACACTGCCTGCCCTGGTGCAACATGATATGTTTTCCCTAGACTAGTGTTAGAGACACACAGGTTGGCTATGTAATTCAGTGCTTAGTCATACGACTGGAAACAAGTGTTTCAACACTGTACCTGTTCGACAGGGGGCGTATTCAACTGTTTTGGTGAAGTTGTTCACAGACAGGTAGCAGGTTCCGGTGGCGTCTGAAAAAGGAAGGTCATGCTCCGTTCTCCAATAGTACCGTGGAGCACAGGCCTGGGGCAGACACATTCAATTCAACAGGATATCAATAACACACTCTAGTGGCTAGTGTAGGGGGCTTGTAAGCTTAAAGGCTTTGCATTTAACGGCACCCCTCTGCTAACATCAGATAGGATTTACAGTTCTTGTGGAACACAAAGCTTTCTCCTTCACCCTGTACCTGATACAGCTCGTCTGTTTACGTTGTTCAGGGTCTGTGTTGTTCTATTGAGAACATGCCAGCAGGAAATCCAGGGATAGGGGTCAGATGACCTCCCATGACCTTAGACATGAGTTTCCCTAAGCCGGCAGAGCTCAACTTACCAGGACGTTGTCGCCATGGGAGCGCACTGTCGCCCCAAACCATTGGTGGGATTTGAATTCCACCTTGAGGTCTCTGTTGTTGACGTTGAAAGTCCGATCTCCTATGGAGGTAAGATCAAATGTCTGCATCTGTATCTGTGTCATGACTATTAGTGGTAAAAGTAGTGGAAGTAGTACCACATAATAACACATCTTCAAATAACACGTCATCAAATCTACAGTATGTTGCAATTCTTCAACAACATTCATTGATTCATTGATCATTGATTTAAACATTGACTTAATTTAACATCATACATTAATGTAAACATACACTACATTGTAAACCTGTTCAAATCAATACCAAAACACCACAGCACCTTAAAAAAAGCACACTCAACATAACCCCAACAAGTTGCGTGACCATGTTAGTGTCAAGTTTATGTGTAACTCTGTCAAACAGTACATCACATACAGTCATGACATCAAGTACACAATGTGGATAGCACACCACTCATAGTGCAGGTCTGCTGTATGTGGTAATTGTGGGCAGGGGTTGAGTGCCATAAGTCTGCCAGACTACCAGACTCAGTCGCTGTCAGCATGGGCCCTTTGCAAGGTTTTCCCCCAACTTTCCTGTCAGCTTCCAAGGTTTTTTTTCCATCAGAACCGTAAAGGGCCTCAGAAAGAGGAACAGAGGGGCACTGGCTCACAGTTATGGAGATGCGTTGCCAAAGGCTTACTTTAATATCCCACTGCACAAACTTTCCATTAAAGCTCGCTTTCATTACTTAAATCTTCCATATAAATACTTTATGGTGACGTTGGATGATGAAGGATGCTAGTGTTTGTTGTATAACTCTGACACATTTTTGTGTGGAAATACTGATTAAGGTTAAAGGCGTTTTGAATGTGAAGTGTATGAACAGTGTGCAGGATGCTAGTCTGCACTCTTGAAAAAAGGGTTCTTGGAGTGCTATATAGAACCATGCAGGCTTTAAAGAACCCTTAGGGGTTCCTTTGATGGGCCCTTCAAAATGGTTTAAAGAACCATTTAGAGGTGCCATATATGAAGCATGCAATATAACCATTTTTGGCTCTATATAGCACCTTTTTTTTTTAAAGAGTGTATCCACATCTGCTCTGTGCTTTACTTGGACTGAGACGCTATCATCAGGAGAGGGGAGCAGATTTCAGGCCAGTCCTGAATGACGTGTGTCCTACGACCCACTCTATGTCCCCCAGAGATCCACCTCTCTCCCTTTGAAGCAGGGGTCAGCGTACAGTACACCAACCAGATAGCATGCAGTCATGTGTTTACATGGTGTCTCTCTGTGTGTGTGTGTGTGTGTGTGAGAGAGAGAGAGAGAGAGAGAGGGAGAGGGAGAGAGAGAGGGAGAGAGAGAGAGGGAGAGAGAGGGAAAGAGAGAGAGAGAGAGAGAGGGAGAGAGAAATGGATACATAGAGATGAAATGTCTGTGTGCATGAGAGAGATAGTGAGTGAGAAACGTTGTGTGTGTGTGGGGGGGGGGTGTTTGTGTCAAGGGAGAGGATGATTGTGTGCTAATAGTTCAGTTCTGAGTTCCTGTAAAACTGATTCAAAGAAAGAGCAAATGCCCTTTAGTCTTTGCATGTGATGCAACAGAAATGTTCCCCAGGCTATCCTGCACAAACACTGGGAAACGTACTAACTTGCCTTCATTACAAATTCCTCATAGTAAGCATTTTTCAGACAGTTTAAGGACACACAAAGACAACAACATTTGTACAAGGATAGCAAAAAAGAGTTTAAACGTGCAAACAAAGAGAACAATAAAGCTCACTCTCTCTTTTCAGTTCTTTTCAAGGTTTCTTGGCATAGTACAATGAGCTCCAGGGTTCATGCACTGTTTCTAATTGACCTCTGAACCCAAAACAGGGTCGCAGTAGACATGATGTATGGCTGTCATGCAGTGGATTGGAGCTACATGCGCCATACAGACACACAGGTGGACTTAAAAAAAAGGCAAACACACACACACAGACACACACACAGACACACACACACACACACACACACACACACACATTCATTCACACACACTCATTCGCACACAAGAAAACACCCTGCCCTTTTAACCTTTCAGAAAAAATGTGGTTTACAAGTATGTGTGTGTGTGTGTGTGTGTGTGTGTACTATATGTATGCGTGTACAGAAATGGGCTTGTGTGTCTGTATGTGTGGTTGGGGGGGGGGGGGGGGGGATGGCGTAGTGTAATTTCTGAAAATCAACTGAAACATAGCTCTTATCACTTCCTGTTGATCAAACTGAAGTGAGATCACAGGCAGCGAGGGGGTGTAGTCTTTGGCCTCGTTCAAACCACCCCCCTTCCCCCCCGGAACAAAAAGAACAACACAAAAACAAACCCTAGCTCCTCCGAGGAACAGGCGGCCAAACAACGGCTACACCACACATCTGCATGAGTCCGCGTTTCACGCTCCACTTTGAGGGGCTGGCAGCCTCCACACAGTCTGATAGACGGGCATAATCAGTTATCTAAACTGTGAAAGGACGGGGCTCTTTTGAGAGGGGAAACATGGAGAGGTGTAGGCTATATGCTTACACAGCAAAGTCTGACACACACACACACACACACACACACACACACATACACATTCACACACACAATCACAATATACACATACACACACACAATTTCAAAGCCACAAACGCAGCCACATACCCTGACACATGCAGAGACAGCAGAGAGGGCTCCATACATTTCTGTGCGCCAGTAAAAGTGTTTTCAATAAAACAGGATTACTCTTCATTACAGTGGCCAAATCCCCTAGAGGTCCTGTGCTACTAACCCTGAGGGTATGGCCATGCTTGTAACGCGCGCACACACATACACACACACACACACACACACATACATACGCACTCCCACACACACACAGACACTCACTCACTCCGACACACACACACACACATACACACACACTGACCCAGTTCTACGCAGAGCAAACCTAAATATACGGTGAACTGTGAAATATTCAGTTAATATCCACCAAACGAATCTCTTCTAAAAATCCTTAAACAAACTCCACATACACCAGTACAGGAAAGTAGTTAGCTTTAGGAGACCTTTAGGTAAAGCATTTTGGGTGTTTGACCGGATTTACGATAAAGATCTGGAGCGTAAACTCCAATGAAATATTCCCACAGGGCCTCGGACGGAAAACCACCAAGAAAATGGAATTCCGCAGATACCTTGAAACACTTTAAACAAATAAACACTGTTGTGCTGTATCGGTTCAAAAAATAACCGTCAAAATAAACGTTGAGCCCCAATTTGGCATCTCAGCGCTCACCAAACAGCTCAGGGTGGTGATTTGGGGCACTGCAAGCAAAAGCGTACAGAGGTATGCTAGCTCATCTAGGAGGCTAATGGGTCTCCTGGTAGAGATAAATAAGGCCAGGCTAAGGGTGTCACCAACCAGACTAAAGTAAACACAGACACACTCCTTCACCTCCCCACGTCCCAGCACACACACACACACACACACACACACACACACACACACACACACACACACACACACACACACACACACACACACACACACACAGACCGCACACACACACACACACACACACACACACACACACACACACACACACACACACACACACACACAGACCGCACACACACACACACACACACACACACACACACACACACACACACACATACCCAACCCCCCATCTCTCCAACTCTGGCACAGACCTCAGAGATCTGTGCTCCATTAACAACATCAACCCTCTCAAATGAGGGGGGCTCCAGGTTTGTACACCCCCTTCCAATAACACACACACACACACACACACACACACACACACACACACACACACACACACACACACTCACACTCTCTCTCTCTCTCTTACACACACACACACACACACACACACACACACACACACACACACACACACACACACACACACACACACACACACACTCAAACACACGCATGGCTTGCATACACAAACATGGCTCCAGGCGCAGAGCACACCTTCCACATGCACACACACGTACAGCCATGGGTGGGCATGCACACACACACACATTGTCACACACAAAGATGCTGCTTGTTTTTAATGCTTGCCCACGTTACACAACTAACACCTCTTAAACACAGATAGCAATCTTTTTGATGTCCACCGTGGGGAAGCATTTACACTTTTCTTTTGTTGCGGATGCAAATTATTAGCCTAATCATGCCCACCTAATCTCCTTTCAGGGGCATACTAGCCTGGAACATCATAATTCACTAATGTTTCCATCAGATCCCAGGAACGGCCAATCAGCATCGAGAGGGGATGGCACTATAGTTTTGAAATTGAGAGTGGCTATGGTAGTAGCAATGCCTGCCAACATCTAAAATTGCAGTTATGTAAAAGAATATGTACATTTATTTAATGCAAAAGGAGGCCTACATGCATTGTTTCTTGACTGCCAATGCTGTTTATTGTCAGTTTGTAAAGTTTGTTTACAAACAGTTTGTTTAGGCCAAGTAGGAGGTAACGTTACAGTAAGAATCCCTTATCAATGTGATTGATTAGGCTGGACCAATGATTTCAAAGTTGACGCAAAGTATGCGCCAATCACCATGCTTGTGTTGGAAACGTTTCCCAGTCGTAAGTTCCCACACTCTATTCACAAAGTGAATGATTCTGGTTTTAGCCAGGCTAGTCAATTATAGAGATACACATCAGAAACAGTACATCACAGTTACAAACAGATGGAGCCGACATCATCAAAAATCAGGCCGCCTTGATGCCCACCCAAGGTGTATATGAAAACACATACCTTCACTGTCAAATTCAAGAACCCTGCACTTTGATTGGTCGTGTCTCCAGGGACAGAAGAACACAGACCCGCCCTCTATGACATCTGTTTGGCTGGTGTTGGCTTTCGGTGCACCAACTAGGATGCTGACACTGTATGAAGAGAGAGGAAAGCAATAACAGTTAACAACAAAGAAACAAGATAACACTAAATGAACGCTTCCATTGAGGGTAATTACAGTAATGTAACAACAAGGGATTTTCTTATTTGAAATATATGCTGCTTAATGTTATGTGTGTGTAATAAATGTCCTTAAGGTCAGTGAAACTGAGGGTGCACTCTCCCTAAGGAAGAAACCACTGAGAGCACCTGGGGTTGTCCAAGCTAGCTTCTCCGTTTCAGTAATGAATTGAATCAGTGGGGCAATATATAGCACATTCGCATTACATACAGAACCATACAACCACATTCTGTTCTGACTTCATTAAGACCTTAAGTATGCCACGTTTCCTTGAGTTAAGGATTGGCGCCGCGACTGCAGTGGGTTAATGTGCTCTCCCACTTTGCTGTGAACTCTGAAACACTCCATGCCGTGTCCTTGAGCATCTTAATCTGGACTATGTGCCCAGAAATAGATGAGTTATAGGGGATAGACATGGCTGGCATTTTAGGGCCTCTCGTGAGTAGGTGACGGGAAAAAAACACAGATGACCTGACACAGACACAGACACTCCCACACACACATACAGACATACATAGACACACAAACACACATGCGTATGTGCACACACACAAACATGCACACATACAAAGAAACACAAACACACATGTGCACATACTGTACCTACACACACAAACATGCACACATACAAAGACCCACAAACACACATACGTATGTGCACATACCTACACACACAAACATGCACACATATAGACGAGACAACGCTGCCTACCGCTGAGATAAAAGTTCAACAGAGGTCTCTAAAAGAGACAGAAAATGTCCTACAATTAAATGTCCTCTTACAAATAAACATTCAGCGACAAACAATCCCAGTTTAGCACAGTGATGGTTCTCAGATGTCTGAAATCATGAATCACTGAGAACCTTAAAAAGGTCCAACTCCCTCATCAGAATATGTCTGACTGTCAGGGTTTTCTCTTACGAATTGAAAATTAAAGTCGTTGTTGACAATGTTGTGGAAAAAGACTGTGTGAATGTACGTGAATCACGACGAGTCTGTCTGTTTGAGTATTTGAGACTCAGGATGACGCACAACATAAGCAGCCTGTAAACAAAACCTCAGCCCATCAGAACCAAACTAAATCCAATAGGCCACTTTAAACTACAATCGGTCTAGCCAAACATTAGTCTGCAGAGCGGAGGCCAAGGCGGCGGTGTATCCCATACTGGGCATCAGCTGCTGAATCAGTCAAAACAGCCCTTTCCAAATTCCCCAGTCGCTGCTCTGCTCCTGGGAAGGCAGCAGGATTGTACCTTTCATCAAGGAAGAGACTCCTGAGAAAGCCGTCTCCTTATAATTCAGCATCAACATATTCATGCCTTATGGCTCTTCTGTCAAAATCTCAGTATTGCTTGTTACACTGCTTGTGTGTACAGTATGTGTGTGTGTGTGTGTGTGTGTGTGTGTGTGTGTGTGTGTGCGCGTGTGTGTGCGCGTGCGTGCGTGTGAAATATTTCTGAAAAGTAACTGGTGTAGCTAAAACTTGGACATGTCAGACAGAGTGTTGTAAATGATCTGGACACAGGAAGTGATAAGGCTGCGAGCGGTTCTGAGGAAGCGGTCCACATCCAGGTACGACTAAACAAACCGGAGACAACCCAGCTGAGTGAAACCAGATCCAGTTCTCTTTTGGTCTGCCCCCCTATCCCAACCACCACCCTCAGACACCCCTACTGCTATCAGGCCACCAACACTGGCCATGACCATGTGTGTGTGTGTGTGTGTGTGTCCGTGTGTTTAAAAAGGGGATGTTGAGTGAGACAGGCCAGGCGTGGATGGGAGGCTCTCGTGGCGTCAGACGGTGTGAGAGCGAGCGAGCGAGCGAGCGTCTCCCCTCTCTCTCTCTCTCTCTCTCTCTCTCTCTCTCTCTCTCTCTCTCTCTCTCTCTCTCGTGCCCGAGCCTACAGGAGCTGTTCCACCGCGCCACAGCACAGCGCTGCGCTGCGCTAAGGAGGAGGGTAATGACATTCACAGAGCTCCGTCGGCCCGGGTCTTAAGGACGTCTGCGCAGTCAGAGAGATGTCTTCATGCCATGAGACAGTTTCATGGCCCTCTCCCTCCAACAGACAGATTCTACCTTTCACACACTTCATGACACAGCTGTCCGTCGGCCTACGGATTCCCAACCCAGCGCACAGAGTTCAGCTCCACCTGTGTTGGTCTGTGAGATTCATCCTAAAGAGAAGTGTTTGTAAAAAAGCGCAATTTCACAATTTGGTGGTTAAACTGATTTTTTTGCCTCTTCATCTTTTTCCTTCGCCTGTCAGCTTATCTCACTTTATCACTTAATCTCTCTCTCTCTTCCTCTCTCTCTCTCTCTCTCTCTCTCTCTCCAAACTGAAAACTGTGTGTGCACAGCCACACACCCAGTCTCTCCGTCCTGCATTCTTTCTGAGTGAGAGCCCTCTCCTTCTAAAACACTCTGGCCACACAGAAAAATAGCTGACCTAATCTATCTGACACACAGCATCACACAGCCATCCTAATGAGCACAGAAATATTCAGTGACGACGCTACACGCTACACACTCTCCACTCCTTCGGCCTCTTCTCTCCTCCTGCGGGTGAGAAGGACAGAAGAATTTCTTCACCTCTGATGATAGAACAACATCCACCCCTCTCTCTGGCACGGCATCTGATGAACGACCATGTAACTCTATGAGGGAGTCGTTTCGGCCCCTCTTCACTGCTGGAAAAGATTTGTGTCCACACACAGTGGGCTTTAAAATAGCCCTGACCTTTATAAAAAAAAAATACTATATATAAAAAACGTTGGAAATCAAATAAATGATGAGGTAATAAGAGCAATGGCAGAGAGTTAGTGAGCAGGAAACACCTAATTGCCTGTTCCAAAGAACACTACGTAATCCCACAGGGCTGGACGGAGACAGGGGCTGAATGGGAGCAGGACAAGGCTGGTGTTTAAGATGCCTCACACGTCACGGACACAGTGGAATATCACGACACACTCGGGGCAAGACAATCTAGCTTTATTATCTCAATCTTTCTGGGGGTGCAAAAGCGGATGGATTCCTTCCAGTGATGCCTAGTTGAAGTAGATGTGTTTTTGTTCAATGAGCTGGAATAAAAACAAATTTAAGTAAACTCTTTACTGCTGGCCGTCCACAGAGCAATTAGTGCAGCAATATAAAATATATTTAATGGCATCCTACATCATTCAAAAGCGAACAAACAACAGACTTGTATTCCCAGTGACAGAGCTGCTCTCTTGTTAAGTGAGGCCACAGGGATAAACAATCATCAGGGCCTATTAATGTTGGGCTGTCTGGTACAAGCTAGAAAAACAGCCACCACAGACATTTTGAGAAATAGAGAGATAGAGAGAGAGAGAGAAAGAGAGAGAGAGAGTGCAAATGAATGGAAGTTGTTCTCTAGTAGCTAGACATTGTTTCAACCTGTGGCATGCATGAAATTCTGCCGAGCAAATTTGAGCAAATAAAGATCCATAAATGAAGGGCATTACGTGCTCTCGTTAGAATGGCAATAAACAACACATTCCTCTCTGACAACTGATTGTGTTTGGCTGCAGCAGACGACTGACCTGCGTTCACAGAGGCCGTACTTTTACAAGAGAGGTAAGGAGGAAAAGAAAATACGGACCATATGGTGGAGTTTATTTCTTTGCATCTTAACAGTCCTTTTCAGGTTGGCATAACACTGTGTGCTTACGCTAGTCGCTGTCTTCAACAAGCTGGCATATTTTGAACTGATTCACACAAAAGTCTGTGGTCAGCTCACATGGTAACGGTCCAGCAGGAAAATTAAATTTGCCCCGACAAACCAGGCCTGATTGGCTCACAAAATAAGGGCTGTTTCTTTTTTAACGGGAGCGATGTCTCGTAATGCTCCGTCCTTTTGCATTCTGGGTAAATAATGGCTCAGCTCTTCTCTCCCCTACCGGCCTCGTGGGAAACAGTTCCTCATCCCTCTGCTCCACAGTTACTCCTGGCTGTAGTGGTGCTTATGTAACACAAACATGTGTCATCTCCAGGAACCATGATAACATTTGTTTGGGTGATGACGAGTGTAAACTCCTTATATTGGCCTGGGCAGCCTCAGAGTTGCACTTGGTAACCCGAAGCAGCTCTGCAACTGAATGGCAGCTAATATAATGTCCAGCAAGAGAGGTCAGCAAGAAGCGGCAGTGGTGAGGGAGAGATACTGGAGTGTCCGGCTCCAAAAGAGGCCTATTTGGAACTCAATATGGCTCACTGTACCCCCAGGACATTTACATTACAAAACACAAGGACGACAGCCAGCTCAAATAATGTGATATTTATAAAATAACAAATGGCAAATCATTATGATATCCAGCCAAACCTACAGCAGTGATTCTGAGGCTTGGAGAGAACTAAAAGAGCAGACCAATGAAAATTATGTTCTCCCTTTTGCTCCAGTTGGAAAGACACACACACAAATACAAACACACACACAGACACACACACAGACACACAGACACAGACACAGACACAGACACAGACACAGACACAGACACACACACACACACACACACACACATACACACACACACACACACACACACACAGAAAGAGTTTGAAAGTAACATGATTTGGGTCCAACCACTGATTTAAAAGTTCACAGAGCAATGAAGGACGAAAAATAGTTTTATGAGCCGGCTGTCCTGGAGGAGAGTCTGCACTATCATGCTGAGGTTTCATCTGTACATGAAAAACATGCCAAATGTATCAAATCATCTCATATCATAAAATATCTGTGGCATCGCCAAAATTGAAATTATTACCTTGAGAATCAAAATTGCATAATCAAGAAGGCTGAGATTTACACTCTGCACACACACACACACACACACACACACACACAAATAATACACACATACACACACATATCCACAACACACACACACACACACACACAGAAAGCCGAGAGAGAGAAATAGAGGAAGTGGGGAGGGAAAGAGTAAGAAGGAGAATCCTTCCACTCCCCCACATTAACCAAAGACGGCTTCTTAAACTTCCCGGCCTCCATTTTAGGAAAAGCACACTTTGATGTAATTAATGAGTGCTTAATCTGGCCTTGAGGCCCAAAACAGAGAATGGAAAAACAGAAAGGGGAATAAAGGGGAGGCAAAAACACAACAGAGGATGCATGAAACAGAAAGTGAAGGATCATCTCACTCTAATAAAACCCCCCATGATTAGCCAGTGAATGACAGTGGCCGCCAACCTCTCTGAAAATAAACACACACTGTACTGAAGTTCAAGGGAGATCTCAAGCATTACGTCACAGGCTGATGACCACAAGCCACATGAACTCCACGAGCTCAACAGCATGGCATACACCCTTCAATCCAAAACAAGGCCTGTGCACAACCAATGAGAACGTGTGTGTGTGTGTGTGTGTGTGTGTGTGTGTGTGTGTGTGTGTGTGAGAGAGAGAGAGAGAGAGAGAGAGAAAGTGTCTATACATGCGTGTACACACATTGTACAACTGAGACAAACAGCTGTTGCTCTTTGAAATATCTACCCCTGGCTTAGCCATGACATGTTACAGATGCCCCACAATAGAGAAGGGCCCTCTTTTCAATCAGAGTTAAACTGACACACCAATTACACACCTGTCAATGAGGGGTCAAATACACAGCAGCCTGCTGCTTAGAGATGGAAGTAGACGTTTAAGAATTAAGGTCGTATTTGGCTCAATACAAAATAGGCTCGAGATTCACTTGAACGCACATGGGGAATATTTTTCGTAAGAAAGTTGGACAAAGGTAAATGAACACATCTTTCCAATACACAAACATCAGGCCGCCTTAAACTTCAGAGACTTCAGAGACAGAGTTTTAAGTGAAGGCAGGAGATGGCAAGACGACATCCAGATTTATTCATTCAGATCAAATTATCAAATGTGCGGGCTGATGGCAACATTATTGAGATTAAAACCATGCCTTAAGTGTTAATCAAGAAAAATTCGTCTTACATTGATGAGCTGTCTACGTAGAAGTCTACAGAGTAGCCAAAGTAGCTGCCCTCAGGTCCAGTGTATACCACACGGTTGTCCACATCCAGGTTAAACCCCGTACAGACCGACGCCAGGGCCGTTATCCATACAATGAAAGACGCGCACAGTCGAAACTTCGGAAATCGTATCGGTGAGGGGAACTTTGCTGAGCCCTTGCTGAGTTTTCTCGTCGAGCCCATCTCTGTATTCTGCAGTAGTAACATTCAGAAAGTTTATGGCAAAAGCACAGCATCCAGGAGTTGTCCAGTTGTTGATGGTGGAGATTTCTGCATGATTGGGTAAGTCCACTAAATCGGTGCCCTCCACTCTCTCTCCACTAGCGAGCGCATCCCCTTCCCCTCTCCGCAGTAGCGGTCTGTTAGTAGAAATATAGAGGAGAGGGAGTTCCCAGTCACAAAGTTCTGAGGAGGAGGGGCTTTCGATTTATTAAACAAGAGTGGGGAGTACGGGTGAGAGATGGTAGAGTAAGAGTGTCTCCACCAAACATATAATAGAGACTTATCATTCACGTTGACTATTGAAGTATTTTAAATGTCACCTCAGGCTAATCTGTGCGCTAAGGCAAAAAAGCGTCAGTCGACATGGACACAAATATTCAGATGGAGATTTCTTAATTTCTCAACGTGGCAATGGATCTCATCACAAATATGGCAAATTACAAAGTCACTTAACGTATCGTTGGAATTGTTGTAAACCCATACGTTTCTCCGAGGGTCTTCTGGAAAATGAGTCAAACCACAGCTACATGGAGGAGAGGAAGTTTTAGTTTGACATACACCAGGTCATTCAAATGGCTGCAACCAGACCATTTCGACCTCTGGATAATATCTCAGCTTCCCTTCAGCTTTACAAGAATCATTTTGGACTCAGTTACATGCTGTCCCACTGCCATTATATTTCTTTCTGTATGTCAGACTGTAGAGCAGGGCATGAAGGTCATGACCATCAATTTTTGTCTCAGAAATGCTGATGCGTAACTTCAGTGGAAAATATGCTATGGCACTGATTTGCAGTACCAAGCTGTACCGGTTCAAAATCTGCTTCAAACTAGATTGATAATATATTACTGAAAGTAAAATTACACACATTTGCCACTTTAATGTTATGTGTTGCATCATCCAGCCGGACATATGGCATTGAATCTGTTATAGATGAAGAGACTGAAGTGAATTTACACTTAAATCTTGCAAGTGAATGAGCACATCTGAATTTGTATACTATCCTCCTCATGCTCCTTCCTGAGGAGACCGTCAACAGCTATGTCTAATTAGAATGGCTCTGGTATGTTATTGGCATGTGCCAAATCAGAATGCTAAAAGTACTATTCAACAATTGGTTAAACAACCAATTAAAATATTTCTGCTGGGTAACATTTGGGAACCAATCTGAGCAACTTCCTGCCTCATCATATCTATTATAATGTAGCATTATGGTTATATAATAATATTAATAGTTTTTCATTCATTGTTTGGAGAATTTGGCCCAATCAGACCAACATTCTTGGTAGGCCTCTCCTCCCCCAGACTCCAAACCTGAGTCCCTCAGGCAGGTATGTCTTGCACATTATCAAAACAGCTCCTTCATAATTCCCAATAGCATGAACATCTTGTTTTGCAATTTCCCAAGACATTATCTGTGTGTGCAACTGTGCATGTTTAGTCTTGCTATTGCTTCAGCAGAACGGTGAGTTAGGCTACTACTGTACAGTGCACCCCTGTGTTCTGGAATGGACAACATAAAAAAAAAAAATGGTATGACATTGGTTTTGTATTTGAGAAGGCAATTTGTAATGTGATTGGAATATTGTTTGTTGTTTTAATTCAATACACTGCACTTTGTTAGATAGATTTGAATAATTTTGTGAGAGTGTATCCTTAAGGTGATGATACACGGAACAACTTTTTAAAGTGCTGCTAAACAACCACATAACCAGTTCCATGTGTTCTGCCTGGTCTATCATGATAATGTGTCTACTGATGATTACAGTAAAGTTCTCCAGAAACAACATTTCCCAATACAACATGTCTCAAAACAACAATACTCAGGAACAATGCCCAGTAACATTTCCCAAATAGCTTGTGTAGCCTTGTGTATAATCAACTTTGTATTTCTCTAGCTGTCCACTGCATATCTGTTCTAGCCATAAAGATCCCTTCAATGTAGATTGGCTCCTGAACTTACATTTCAACAAACTTACATCAAAATTGGAGACCATACCTTTACTGTGTTGCCAATCTCTGTAAAATGATAGCCTGGTTAGCACGCAGACCCTCTCCATTGGAATGGGAACGGTTAATTGAATTGCAGTAAACAGCTGCATCTAAGCAAAGGTTTTAGACGCAGTTGTTTACTAATTTGCAAAGAAATACACGTCTATGCCGGATTTGCAGTTGTATTTGCGTGCCCGTGTTTTAGGGACATTGGGCTTCAAAGGCCTCTTGGCCAGATGGACCCGCAGAGCAAATTCCAAATTTGCAGAAGGTTCGTATGGGTATTCAGGCTAGTAAAATGAAGTAAGGTTGATTATCTAACCATTTAAGTTGTTTATTGGTGATAAAATTATCCAAAAGACTCACATACAGACAAGACAGTTGCTTATGCAGGCA